>NC_066586.1:4450899-4700899 GCF_905475345.1 Vespula vulgaris | reverse complement strand
GAGCGGATATATACAGTATTTGAATGTAGGCTTCTTCTTCTTCTTCTTCTTCTTATATACATTTTATATCGGGCATGCATTATGCCTACGTATAAGTATCTACATATGTAAGGATGTTGGGTGTATGTATAGATATACGTATGTATGTATGTATGTATATGAATGTGTGTCACGTCTGCGTCTGTGTACGCGTTAAGTATATACTTGAGTATACATTTATATTATATATATGTATATGTATGTATGTATTTATATATTGTATATACGTATGTATTTTATATGTATGTATGTATATGTGTATTTTATTCAAACGAACAAATTCCAAGGTTTATCGCCGCAAAAGAAGAAAAAGCGAACGTATCTACAAACACCCGTAGATACGAATATACGTATCTACCTACGTATAGACGTATGTTTTTCTTTTGTGAAACGTTTCTCTCTTCTGACTTTTTCAGGATATACTTATAGAGAAGAGATGGAGCGTTGTTTATGCAACCGTAACGTTAATGCGCGACTATTTTTACGCTAGAAAAGTGTATTATAAATAGGACGTACGTACAGGTTTCATATTATGAGGTGAAAAGCATATGGAGGAGAAAGTCTATACGTGAAACACCTGTGTGCGAGAGACTACGCAGCGAATACAGAGTTTTAAGTTCAATGTGATAAAAAATATTCCGAATGTGGGGAAAAATTTAATTTGAAAATTGTCGTACTTTTGCGCTCTTTTCGTCAAAAAGAAGAAGAAGCAGAGAAAAGAAGAAGAAGAAGAAGAAGAAAAATAAATAGTGATAAATGATGGGACGGAATAAATTATTTTCTTCTTCTTTTTCTTTTTTCTTTTTCTTTTTTTTCTTTTGCTTTTAGTATCGAATATTATCTAACTTAATCTTACTTTTGCCACCGACGCTATGACATGCTCCATGTAAGAACAAGGTTATACGATTAATGAGAATTTCCGTGGTTCGAGGGGCACGAAGAGAAGAGAGGTAGAAAGAAAGAAAGAGAAAGAGAGAGAGAGAGAAAACTGTGACCGTAACCCTGGTAGAGACGATTTATGGCTGCGTTCTTCTGGTGTGTGTAACGTACACGGTGTCCCAAAAAAAAAAAAAGCGGAACACATTCGAACATTTCACATGTGATGAAAACTTGAACGTTCTCTCGATAACTTTAAATCATGGAAAATGACAGACGTCCATCGATACCGTCGTGATATTATAGATAAGAAATTAAACATTTAGGTTTCTAAGTGAGTAATCGTTAACGAAAGAATAAATCATATTGCATTTGGAAATGTTATCTATCGCTCGTCATATCGCGTTTAATGAATTGCTTAAGTTTATAAATAATACAACTTTGTGTGTGTGTGTGTGTGTGTATCATTCGTCAGCCCACCCGGTATATGCACGAAGTCGTAGATATACGCACCACGATCGATTTCTATCTCGGCATTTCCTTGGCGTAAAACGAATTCGTTATATGATATTGAAAACAAAAAGAAATATTGCGTTGGAGTAGCGCCATATAGCATAGGATATAAGAAAAGAAAGCATCGCTTCTCGCAGCAAATAAATTTGACAATGAGATTGATGCGCGAATCGTGATATATCTTCAAAATATCGCGTAAGAAATTCTTTCGCATCCGTCTTCGTAATAATAAGTGTCGCCATCTTGACTTAATTTACTCATTAAAAAGATATTCCATATTTTCCATTATTTCCAGACTAACCGTATTAAAATGACTTTAAACATTCTTCCGGAGAAATTATTGATTATAATTCAGCAAATTATATTCGTGTGAAAATATTTTCGTCGCTTTTTTAAGCCGACTTAGGATGACGAATCTCCCGAATGAAAGTCATGGCTACGCTCGCGCTTATCGCTAGAATGTTAAAGAGAATGTTTACAGATACATAAATTAAAGTTTACCTGGAGCAGGGCAGGTACATGGATCCATCGATAAACACAGAACCTGAGAGCAGTATGTACCAACTGGTTGCCAATTCACCGGTGCTGAAATTATACAAACGCAATATGTCGTAACAAAACCTGCAGAAACAATTAAGACAATGGAAATACTGAATCAGCAAAAGCAACTAACTTGAGCGATGCTCTTTACCCGATGAATATTTCAAACGTTAATTACTAAATCTATTAAAAATTATTTCGAGTAGAGCTTCAAAGAACGGAAGACTATCGATAGGTGGGACCATAGAGAAAGAATACAAATTGCATAACCTTCCTTTCGCTCTGATTCGCATACCGGAAGTTTCACCTCCGTTAAGCCGGAAAGAGCATGAATGCTATTGCAATATTGATTATCCGCGCTAATAAGTTCGTGCCGATAATTACAATGTCCTTCGTTTACTTTTATAGTTACAATACACGCATTTTATAATATAATAATTATTAAACATATAAGTTTTACCAATGAGTTTATAATTGAAGACGTACGAAACGTTAACGAACGATCAAAAACCGTTAATCTTTTTAATCTTCCATAATGATACTCAACGGTCGTGCCTCAGAGACACCTGTACGTTAACGATTGAACTTTTCGCTTTATTTTACTATGAGTAAACGTACCGACTTGTGTCGATAAAGTAGAATAATATTGTTCGATCCAACTGTCGGTAAAATAGTTTTCATTACTGTTTTCTGCTTTTTCTTTTACAGATAATAAAATATTCCTAAACCATTGAATATATTAGAAACTAGATAATTTACGATTTAATTGAATATATGTAATTGAATGGGTATGTCTAGAAAAAAGAGGTATGTTCATAAATATAAAATTCATTCATAAATATAAAAAGATAAAAAACGGTATAGCGATTAAATAATGATCTAACATACGTCCTCCTTCTACTTTGAAAAATAAATAATAATCCGATAATGAATAAATATTTTTTATACCAAATTTTGTGTTCGCAGTTAATAATATTACATTTTGCATATTTTACATTTCTCTGTAAATCTTACGAAATATAACTTTAGACGATCATTCAATTAATACTCCATATCTTTCACTAAATTTAAATTCTAATAAGACTAAAGAAAAGTATTAAAAAAATGTATAAAATTTGAATTGTACGAAAGATAAGACACATGTATAATTAATCAGATACTTACTAATAGAGGACATGATTCGCATTATGTCTCTCGTAGCGCACAATTTTACAAAGTCCACGCAGAATAGAGTCTCTGCATGGACGTAATGCTTCGAGTCCCAGAAGTCCATAATATATGATCTGCAAGTCCTAAGACAAAAGAATGTACGACGTTAAAGAGATACAAAAAAAAATATATATATATTTTCCGTAAAAACGAACGCGATAGTGTGTTACTTTGTTATAAAATTCTTCCTTTAAAATAATTTAAAAAATTCAAGACACGTTCGTTAATCATTCTTTTTTTTTTTCTTCTTTTTATTTAAACGTTATACATACTTTCAGTTTATACTAATATCTTACTAATTCAATTGCATGTACTAGTTCAATTTATATTCCGTACTAATGTTAGCTTCTATACAAGAACATCGATTAGGAGAACTCGAGGAGAATATTGTTAGATCCTTGCTAAACTTAAGAAATACCTCTCCCGCAGAGATTACCGTGGCTTCCTAAGTTTATGTACCATGGAATATGCAGCTACAAGACCGTTTGAAATTAGACACATTTGGTACAATAATAATCCGAATAGAGAAATTTCCTTGTGTTCTAATGAACGTTACGTATGTAATTAATATTCGATAAAAATAAATGAATAAATACATTAAAAAAGATGTCGAAATTTTCTACGATACATCTCATCGTAATACCATGTACGTTTTATCGATCAAGTCGTAAAATACATAGATATTGTACGAAAGATATCGATCAACTATTCTACGACTTCTCGATCGTTCTAACAAGTTCTATTTATGACTTGATAATTTCGCACTCGTTTCTTAATCAAACGTACAATTAACAAGCCATTTCGATGCACTTCGAGAATGAGTTCGTCGTTGTCTCGGTCTGTTGGCTCGATTAGATCGGTATCATAACGATATAAAAATACTAATAGGTATTAAAATGATAAAAAAAAAGGGAAAAAAAATCAAAGAAAAAAGAAAACAAAGTATAATATTTCTCAATTAATGATAGATTTACGTGCAACGAGGATAAGAAAAAAAAAAAAAAAGAAAAAGAGAAAGAGTGTACGATCTTCTCAACGATCCATCGATATTTGCACGAACGAAGCGAAGTAAATCAAACTTTTTCCACTTTCGATGGACAAACAACTTTTCGCGAGGTACATTATACAAGGTACATTATACAAGAGGATATTGCAAAATGAAAATTTCGAACGATCGAGGGCGCGTAGCGTGAAAGACAGAAAATAAGATCATAAATATGCGAGCGTACATACATATGCGTAAGTTCCTTTCCCTCTCTCTCTCTTTTTTTCTCTCTCTCTCTCTCTCTCTTTTTCTCGAAAGAGGCGCCGTACCGTCTGCGAATCGTTCAGAAGTAGTCTCCTCTTCTTCGTACCAAGAAAAAGGGTTGCTTTACTGTGTCGTTGTCCTCGAAAGTGCCATCTTTTCTATCTACTCTTATATATTTTGTATTATTTCTTTTTCTTTTCCAGTTTTCTTTTTGCACGAAAACTGGAGCGAACACCGGACGACCTTCGTCTTACGGATCGCATGAACGGACGACGCAAGCAAGAACACCTTTTCTGAGATTTTCGATGATCTTCGATCCCTTTTGAATACGTAGATCTCGAAAGATCAACACGATTGACTTTTCGTGATAAAATATAAATCCCACGATCGTATCGGAGAATCTTTTCAAATGTTTCATTCTTTGTATGTATTTCGTTACGACTTTACGAGAATGACCAAGATGTAAAAACGTGTAGATGATAACGCACGCTTTGTAAACATTACGTAGAAATGTAATAACGAGCTTTTATGAATTATCGTTCTTTCCTGGTAGATATGTATCTTCGGAGTCAAAACAGTAACCGTACACTGTTCAGAATAATTTTTAATAATTCTGTATTTTATAATAAATATAAAAAAATATATATATATGCATTTATAAACTAATCCGTAAACAATGACTACTTTCATAGCGATATTAAAATCTTATTTATATTTCATTCAAAAAAGATAAAAATAAAGACGATCGTAAAGTTACTTTAGATTTTACTTGGAACCATTAAAATTCTAACCAGAGAATTCTTTAACGCATAAATTACGTTATAACGACTGTTGATTTTAATGATGAAGGTCGCACAGCAGGATGGATAAGAATATAGTTATGAGCACAACGTTCCTTATCAAGGTCTGTTATCATTTACATGTTTTATATTGTTGATTAGGTAGAGAGCATCCTTGTTAAAGATGAAAAGAAACGTCTCGAGAAGAATGTTGCTATCACGGTTCGTGAGATAGTGCCACTCAACCTCGGTATTCTTCTCGATCGCTCATTGGTACCGCGTGGGCGAGTCGTCCGAGCGAACTACTTTTAAGTACCTACATCGTTAAGGTCGTTTCGTATCTTCGTTCGAGAGAGAGAGAAAGAGAGAAAGAGAAAAGAAAAAAAGAAAGAAAAAACGAAACGAAAATAAAAAGAAATGTATCGACCGTGATTATGGCGAACGTATTGACCGCACGGTCGAGTAATCGAGTGATATTTCATTTAAACGATTCTCACGTTTGCTTCTGTATTCAACGAAACCATCGAAAACAATTCGAACGATGATCAGATATAATAATCGTGAAATATTATAAGACAAGTCAACGTGAATTCCCACGAGTTTGCGTGCATCGCAATCGTTGATCTGTCGTTCTCGTATTAGACGAAGATACTACAAATCGACAATTTCCTCGTTCTAGTCGAGAGAGCCTTTAATCATGCTTCCTCGAGTAAGGGGAAAGATCTCTCGGCTAGACTTGGATTAACGTTATCAAGTGGCCCTCTCTCAATTGACAGACGTAACGCGTTGGAAGAAAAATGGACGGTCGACTACTTCCTGTATATTTTACCTTTCCTATCATTATGCATACATATCTATAAGTAAAAAGTTTCCGTTACAAGGGAATTCTATTTCGATCGATTTGACCTACACTCGTCGGAGTGACCCTGTACCTTCAATCGAGTTAATGTTAGATATTATCGCGTCGAGTCCTTGAAATTTAGTTAAAGAAATTATTTCGTATATCTACATGACTACTTGGAAATAATCCATTATTTAGAGATAACGCTAATCGTATCAGTTAGATAATTAATGTTAAATTTCGGACAACTTTTATCTTGTTAGAGTTCCTTGATTATGTTAAGTTAAGTTCTTTTAAGTAAAATTATTCTCATATTTGTATGAGATTACCTGAAGATTTCGTCTTTCTGGATCGCGGCAAAGAGCCCGGATGAAATGTGGATCCAAGTATTCCGTCATAATAGCCCACGTAAGACTATTTATCGTGCCTTTCTCTAGCAACTCTCTCAATGAAGGAACACTTTTCGAACATCGCCACCGCTGATAGTGGACAATGTTCGTAAGCTTAGTCCTCCTTAACGATGATACGGCTCTACTGCCATTCGTAAGATCTTCCGCTACTTGTCCATTCTTGCGACTGACCTCTCGCGTCTATCTGTTGATTGATATCAAACGTAACAAGACTATCTCGTTTTAATAATAAACACGTTGTAAACGAGTCTGAGTTAAATTCGAAATGGAACGAAACATCTTCGATGATAAAAGATTTTTATCGCTTCGTGACGCTTTTTTCTTGTTTATCCTTTTTTCTTGTGATTGATCAGTTGAAAATCCTCGATCGTGTCCAGACAGTTCTAAATCTGAAACATAAAATAAAATGCAATAAGGGTATATGCATTTCGTCATTTTCGTCATTTTCGTTGAAATTCAAGAGACGGATAAATCGATCTTATGCCAAAATAAACGAAACTGACGAGAGATTTATGAATGATAAACGAATATTGAGGGAGTGTCGTAGGTAGGTATATAACACCTGCTTCAACTGCATACAGAAGAAGGTTATCGAGTGAACTATCGGAGCTGTACGTGATAACGTTGCTCTTTCATATTTTCGTGCATTGAATCCGTATATCGTTGTAGGTAACTATCTGCTGTAAGAAGAAATAAAAATCGGAGAGAGGAGAATTAAGGAAACGTTTACTTTCAATGTCTATTTCCAGCATCAGGAGATATCGAAATCGCTCCAGCTTTGGAGAAGAACAAGAAGTTGAGAGTTCAAAGCGTGCAACACAAAGACCCACTGTTCTCCTTGTTTCTTCTTTGAACAAACGTTTACCGTTTTACTCGACCTATCGCAACGCAAAGAAGTTCTTCCAAGATTTAAACTCGTTTTCTATATACACATACATAAGAGAAAAATATAAACGATTTACCCTAATCCTAAATTCGGTTAGAAATTCACGTGCTAGCTTTAAAACACTCGATAAAAGAACCGACTCGACTTCTCGGTTCATCATCCGACCTTGGATAAGTAACGTCACGCGAGCCACATACCTAACTACCTTGGAAGCGGCAAGTCGAGGTCATACGCGTACTCTGGTACCCGTTGGTACATACAACCGACCATCCATGAAAGAAGAGACGGTACGATCTAGAGACTCTCGATGCGCAGAGAAAGGATGTCTCGCTTCGTCTCGCCGTCTCGATTGCTTCTCACCGTGAAACTTCGATTTGTCATTCGAGGAAGCACGCATCGATTTATGTAAGAGCCAACCGACCATCGTGTAAGCTCGATCGATTACGAGTGCATACTGTATCTATATTTATTGACTTTTCAATTTGTCAAGACAATTATCCCTATAAATAAATCCGAATAAAAAATCCAAATAAAGAAAGAAAGAAAGAAGAAAAGAAGTATAATTTATTAATTATGATTATATTTATTCATTTCTTTATTATTAACAGAGTTTAAGCAATCGTTATATAATTTTTCATTCCGAATATTGAATTAGATCAATTAGATTGAATGAGAGAATAATTAAATATCAAACACGAAGTGTCTTTTATATGTCATTAAAATGCATATCATTTTTCGCGAAGGAACTTCTACACGTGGAATACTTAGTCATTGCAACTCATCGCTTGACAACTCGCTCGAGACATTATCGTATTATATGCACATTCTCGGTAACGGTTCGTATTATGCAGCTCGAAACTTCTCCAACGTATTATACGAAGAGATTATAATCGAGTCGACGCTTTGTATCTCTAAATGTATTGCGCGTACGCTCCTCGTTGAATTATACGATCTACGGAATCGTTAATGTTAAAGTCGCTCGAGGATCGTGCATAAGAATCTATAAAGCAAAGTAGAACCTGCAATATAATTTCGACGGGCGAGGTATACCGCTTAATTTAACACCAAGGTAATTCTTATCGACTTGAGGAATGATGACGTACTGCTTGAATTTTTTATCACACTAATTTCAAACTAGAGGATAAGGTCGGGTCAGAACTCCCCTATCGTATCAAAGAGAACACGCGTGTTATCCTCAATATTTAAGATCTCGTTATTGTGTGTTTCGTAATATACATTAACGTAATACGACGCAAATACATAAATATAAGAAATGCATATATTACTTTCGAGAGTCTATCTTATCTGATTATCATAAATGATGTTTGTAAAATGATAATGCGTAAGTTATGAACGTAAATCGATCTCAAACTCAAAAAATGATTTTCAAAAGAAAGAAAGGAGAAAAAACTACGATGGATTTTCTTTATTTTTAGGTTTCTGTGTCCCGTGCATTTAAGTCTCCGTCACGTCGTCGCTGAATTCTCGACGATCGATTCGAACAATTCTAACTCTGGATGGATGCATCCTCGTTGATACGTAGTAATCCACGATGGATCATATTGTTCAAGAGAAAATACGAACTCGGTGGGTACTGTCTCGGCAAAAACGCAGACGAAGTATACAGACTGATAATAAGTCGTAGCCGAAATGACTTTTTCGAACAAAGCTCCCGACGGGACACGAACGGCTTTTTAATCTTCGACCTTTTCCACGAGTTCGTATTCGCGACCCTGAAACATTGTCTGCTGTCAAATAAAAAAAGAAAGATCGAAGGTTTTTCAATATCGAACATTACGGAATAGTGATGAAGGCACAAACTCGATAAATTGAATATGATCAACCTGGCACGAATTCTTCCTTTTTTTATTCTCTTTTTTCCCTCTCTTATAATTTTTTTTTTTATTACTATTTAGCAAATTTTTCTTGTTCAATAGTTTTATTTTTCAACGATGAAATTTCGTAAGAGTTAATCAATTTCGTAATAAAAAGCTTTCACGAATACGTGTTGGCGCATTGAGATAATTTTGTGTAAATCTAGAGCGTCCATTAATTGCTCGGATAACATTTACGCGAACGTAATACCGAAAAATCCGTAGATTATTATACACGAACGTATATTTGATAAATGATTTAATAGAATTAAGGAAATTCTCTTTCGCTTTAAATTAAACGTTGAAAAAGATGAAACGCGTAAGGATAGTTTATTTTTTTTTTATTCGATGTAGCACATATGTACAACCAGGTATAGTATAGCCATGTAACTACGACTTTATTGATCTCAGTCGGTCCGTCTCGTGTACGATTCCAACGCTTTTCAAGCAATGACATTGCCGATGAATAAAGTAAACTGCTTTCGATGTATACGCCACGCAATTAGCCTCTTATCGGTAAACGAAACTACGTGATACGATTTGTAGCAAAAGCCGTTCCGAAAAAAAAAAAAAAAAGACAAAAAAGAAAACACGTGTATTCCCAGAAGCAATACAATCAAGTAAATTGCATTCATATTCTGAACGGCTCTAACATTTATCTTTTAATATCTTTACGTGCCAACATTTTTCATTTTAAAGTAATAATTACTAAACTAGACGAGACTAGTTTTAACGTTTCGACAAAATTTTTTTCTCGATCGATCAAAAATTCTCATCACTCTACAACTCTAACAACTCTTCTATCTTCTATCCTTACGTATAATAACCGCTAAAAGTTTTACGTTTCTTCTAAGGGAACGTTATCAAGAAGTTTTCTAATTTCTTTCTACTTTTTTGTTTTTACTAACTTCATTACGATTCAACGAAGTTAACAATATCCGAGTATCGCTAAGTGATTGTCCTTCGGAAAGTAGACTACGAGACTAGAAAAAGATAACTCGAAAGAAGAAAGAAAAGTTTATTAAAAATTGTTAACGGAGAATACATTACTCGACATTAGTACCGTTTAACAGAAAAATTTCAAAGTTTCGTCGTGTACTAACAGCCGGAAAAGATGTTTCAAAGTAGAAATTAGGAAAGAAAAAGAAGAAGATAAAGAAAGAAAAGAGAAAGAAGAAGAAGTGGAAGAAGTTAAAGCGATGAGAAGAGAAACGATTCCACTGTCGACCTTGCGGATCGTTTCAGTATGGGAGTCCTCCTCACCTTTTTTACCTCTTTTTCATTTCTCTCTTTCTTCATCCTATCCTTCGTCCTTCTCTAACTCGTGTTCACACAACACGCGTTCGACTCCTATCTACCTCTGAGAAGAAACTTGCTGAACCGGCGTCTCCTTCGGAACTCGTCTACATACCGTCTACGTATGCGTAATTCTGTGTATGTATGCGTACACACGTGTGTACACGCGTATACGCATAAGTATAAGTATGTATTTGGTATATCCTACATACCAACATTTATAAACGCAGTCTCGCGTGAACACGGAATGTCTCGACAGAAAACGCGCGCATGTCGAACAAACGGAAAGCGTATCGGCTTACTAATCGCTGTCCGTCCTTTGCGATAAACGATCTCTGAGCCACTGTTGATAATAAAGACATCACCCGTGGTGATATGAGTCGTCCAAACCTTCCGATCGATTTACGCGTTTCCGGACTCAAACTTCTCTCCTTTTTCTTTCTCGAAACAGTATTGTACAAGGTTTACACGTAAATCTGCCATTCCTACCGATTTATAGCCTTCTACGTCACTATCGTATCGATCCGGAAAAGATTAATGACGCATTCTAGATGAACGCGCGTGTATATGTCTTCGTTCGCACGTGTGAGTATGTATTTGCGTGAAAGAAACGGATTCTGCACGCGTCTTGACTGAGCTACTGATTTACACCGATTCCAGACCATGCCTGACTCTTTCCATGACAGACAAAAAACTCTACCAACGTCTGGAGATCGTCATCGTTGATGATCGAACTACGGTGCCTGCATAAACCGACTTTCATAGTCTGCTTTGAAATTATCTCGAATGTTACGCGATGGATCTCTTCGTGATCGAAGAACCGTTCGACTTATAACACACTGTAATTTCTTCTCGTTCTTTTATTTATTATAATTTAATACGTTTACAATACGGTATACCAATGTTTCTTCCAATGTAATTTACGTCTCTTACGTACGAGTTCTTACCGTGAAACGCTTAACTCAAATGTGTGTGAATCACAAAACGAAAATGTGAGTCATGTTTCTTGGTTGAAAATGAATTGAAGAACGAATAAGAAATGAATTTTGAATAAAACTGAAAAACGTCTAGTGAATATAGATTTCCATTTGTTCTCTCTCTCTCTCTCTCTTTCTTTCTGGCAAGAACGATGCGTTGGTCCAAGAGTCAAATGTATCTTCAACGACGCATGTAAACGAGTCACCGATAAAAATATCTACGGTATATAGGGCAGTGCGTAAAGGTCTTCTTCTCTTCTTCTTGAAACGGAACCTGCCGAGTAAATATCGCTTTTGAGGTTAGCTTATCGAAAGCTCAGGGCGGTTTCCGCCACCGTCATATCTTGCTTCCATAGAAAAAAATAACGAAGTACTTTCAGCGTCCTTTCAAGCGTGTCCCTTTTTGCAAATTTCAGAATACCTAATTTCTCACTCTGCTTTAGTATAGAAAAGCATAAACATTAATACATGGGGAATGAGGTCGAAGTGCTTTTTAAGTAATTAATTTCCGATCTTAAATCGATCGTCGAGATAATGCATCGATGGTATCGCCCATATCGAAGGGTCGAAAGCCAAAATAAGGTATATGATCGAGATGCTTCTCCTTTATAATACAATATTACGAAACAGAAATATGAAGGCAAACTCAGAAGAGAAATAAAATTTTTAGCGGATATCACAAGTTTCCGAACGTTTCTGTATTCTCCGATAGTTTACCGAAATGTCGATAACATTTGACATCGTAGCAATCGATAAGACTAAGTTATTTCTTCTGTCTGACACGAAACTCGTTCTACTGCGATCTTAAGAAATAAAAAAGAGATAAAAAAAAAGGAAAGAAAGAAAGAAATCTTATTCCATCGCGAGGGCGTATCATTTCGTAATTTCTCCATTTTCTATGGCGTAACTTTCGATACTAGACGACTATCTTCGTCCAAGGTTTAAGATTCACATTTCGAGTGTCCGTATTCATTATTTTCTTCGACGCGATAACGTTACATCAGTTTTAAAAAGAAATTTCATTCAGGCTCAGCGTGAGCGAGAATACACCCATACGATATGAGATGAGATGAATTATGCTCGAATAATAAACAGTTCGTTACATAAAGCCCACTTCATATCGCGAATAACGTGTTGTCATCAATATGGACGAACTTATATGTGATTCTAACGCGCATCGATCGGTTTAATTACTTTGAAATCGTATTCGTTTGTTTGCCAATAATGGGAACGTACCTTGCGGAAAATTAATATTCACGACAAATTTTCACGAGGTATTATTTATCAAACAAAATGCTTTATTAAAATTAATCATTTTACGATTGCTTAAAATCGACAATAGAAAAATGAAAAATTCAAGAAAGAATCGGTCAGAGATATTATATTTTTGACTTGAGAAAAATGCATATATAATTTCATGCTAAATTATTACTTGGCAAGTTACGTCAAGAGTCGTTTGAAAGAAAATTGACTTCGAAGTAAACCGACTCATCTGACCGAACCGTTGTCCACTTAACGCGTATGTATGTTGGAGACGAAGATTGTAGGAGAACGCAAACGTACCGTAACGGAGTACAATTTGAATCTGCGTAAATGGAAGAAGGGTTCGAGACGAAAAGTTTCATTAAACGCAAGGGTTCGTTCAAAGGACCATAGACTGTCCAAATATTTTTCGAATGATATCCATGGTCGAAGGACTCCACCCACGTCGCTTGCGCATTTAATTATTAATCACGGCTACCGCATTAATGAGTCACCCACCAACCAACCGTATTCTACTCGCTGAAGAACACTTGTCTTACGATATTTTCTCCGGTTATAAATTAGCATATATTTAAAAGTATTATAAGTTAAGAAAATATCACCACCCACTGTTTCAAAATCTTTAACGACATTAAAGTTTCGTCGAGCTAAATCTTCTTGTTTATTATGTAGGCAGTATGTGCGTATGTGTATCTGTATATTTGTTTGTACAGACCAAGACGAATAACATCGTGATTATTCCCGTTATCGACAAAGCGACGCAAATTTCATATTTATCTCGGATAATTAACTTCAACCGAAGTTATATATGACAAAACAAAATAAGATAATAACGATACGTCATATTCTTTCTTAAGAAATAATTCCAGTTAATTTGACAAAATTATATTAATCATAATAAATTTGATATAGGAGAAAAGTAATTACTTTGTAAACCCTTTCTGAAGTGAGTCATCCGAAACGAAAGAAAATGAAATCGTTCTGTTAACAACGTAATTAATTAGAGTGATCTAATTACTTGGATATACTTATCCTGTATGTAATATACAAAATGGTTACGCTGCTTTTCTTCGGTCCGTGGTCGATGACTTTACTACGAAGATTAACGTTAGAAAGTAGAACAGAAAAGAGGTCAACAACAAAATGTAATATGCGTCGTCCACCTTTTAATAGCGTTGTAATAGATAATAAGAACGATCGAAGAAGAAGATCGTCTTCGAACTAGCCGACGATGCGATAACGTTCGCATAATCACGAAATCCTTGGCCTACTGTATACACGGTCGTCAATAGTGTCGGATGTTTAGCGTAGTTTATCGACACTATCGTTACCATTAACACCGCTAACATACCCTCACCAGGCGAGATTAGAAATGCAATGAGCGACCTACGCCATCATAATACGCGTACATCCTCATTAAGCAGACTATGCATCTCCGTCCCTCTCTCTCTCTCTCTCTCTCTCTCTCTCTCTCTCTCTCTCTCTCTCTTTCTCTCCCGCTTATCTAATACACTTTTTTTTATAACATTCTATTAATTCGACTTTGTTCGCCCCCGTTACTTGCGACTCGCCAAGTTGCGAACATCGCGGCTCACTCTTCTGTATAATGCAAAATCATGCCTCGTTCTCATTCCAGCCGTAGATCCATTCGTTCAGCCATCTGATCCGATTATCGAACGCGTCGATTCCGCTGTTACACGATTTAATTTGCATTTCCACTGGAATTAAGCTTTACGACAGGTATCCCGTTATGTTAAGGAATTAACGAAAAAAAAAAGAAAGAAAAAAGATTTAAAAAAAAATAAAGAAGAATTATCTGTGACACGTATATCTACACATTTTA
The DNA here is from genome assembly GCF_905475345.1 of Vespula vulgaris. Taxonomy (NCBI): domain Eukaryota; kingdom Metazoa; phylum Arthropoda; class Insecta; order Hymenoptera; family Vespidae; genus Vespula; species Vespula vulgaris. The sequence goes on along the minus strand of NC_066586.1, from coordinate 4,686,304 downwards.
CATTGAATATATATATATATATATATATATATATATATGTATGTATTTTATTCGTATCCTATGATGAAACTTCTCCACTTTAAAACTACGCTAATTTATATAATATTTCAGAGAGAAGAGACAAATTTTTTATTGCTCGTCAGTGTTCCAGATAGTTAGAAGGGCGACGAAAGAGAAAAAATTTCTTGTCATGAAACTAGGCGACGCTGTGGCAATCGCCTTCGGCGTTCCTCGCACCCTTCCCTCCTTCTTTTCGTCATCACCTATTATTCCTCGCGGCTACGTCGAGTTCTTACATTTTTTTCCTTTTGATCCTGTTCAAAAGCACAAAATCGTCGTTAGAAAGAGGCGCACGTCCATCATCAAAAAGGCTTTGATCAGAAGATTTGACAAATAATTTATCTCGGTTCTTTGATCGTCTCCAATGCAAACGGCTTCGTAAAAAGCAGGGAATTCATAAAAGAAAAAATGTGAAAAGGAAAATCAGACGGAAACTAGGTTTCGACGATCGTTCGTTGTGATTCCGATTAATGAGATTCAAAGCGATTTCAACGCGAGAGAAAGACATCTTTCTTCGACATGATCGATGTCGATGTATAATGAGAGAATAGGAGAGAGAAAACGTGGCAAGCAAGAGGCAAAAGGAAAGCCAAGACCTGTGGTAATGTGGTAATCGAGAAGCATTTGAGAAGATTTCCACTAATCGTCTCACGTCATTTTGCCACACTTCTCTGTGAACTCGCAACAATTGTAAGCGACGTATAAATGACTCGTAGAAATCTAGTTAACAATGAACAATGCTCCAACAATGTTCCGCTAGGCGGTTTATTCGATTCATCCAAGTTTCGTTCCGTTTTGCGTTTAATTTTTCGAATATTATCAAGCACTTGCTTCGTTTATTTTTTTTCCGCGGGAGATAGAAAAAAAAAAGAAGAGGGAGAGAGAAAGAGAGAAAAAGAAGAAAAAAGTCGAGATAAATATTGAGAGGAAAAATAGGATGGTTTTTTTGAATCGTCGAAGAGAGAAAATTTTTAATTCCCCGTAGCTGTGGCTTTATCAAAGCAACGTACCTCGAGACTTTTCGAATCGAGGTAACTTCGTGCAGAAACGTAGAAAGGGAAAGCCGTTGGAAACGGTTCGTGGACGAGAGAGCAAAGGGCGAACGAGGGTGGAGAGAACCCTCTCCTCTGATCTCCTTCACGACCCTTCGCTTCCTCGAGTTTTCAACGGCAACGGCCGCAGTAGCAGCAGCGGTAGTAGTAGCCTCGGGTACCAGCGACAGGTACTTCGTTCGTGTGGAGAACGGCACTTCGTGTACACTCTAAAGCCCTGGCGCCAAGCCCGTAACACGCTACAAAGGGAGAGAAAAATCCGCCTGTCAGCTTCTTTTTTCCAAGAACCCCAAAAACTCACCCTCTCTCGCGAACCAATTTACGCGGATACGCGAGTACTTCTTTGATAACGACGTACGCGGGATTAAAATACATTACGAAAACTTACGTATCTATTCACGCACTTTACGAAAAATAAGTGAGATCAAATCTGGAACTTTGTTATTATTCGAAAGGATTGCTTTTCATTGTTGTCTTACAAATTATCGCACATCGCGTTAGATTTAATTCGTCATCTTTTATCGTTGCATTATTTATAACGATTCTGATATTACGGAAAAATTTTTTAATATTTACTTTCAACCGCTTTTAAATAATACGCAAGATAATATATATATTAGAAACGTTAAATCTTCCTATTGAATCGAAGAACGATAGAAAAAGAATCCACGGAGTCGTAACAAGAGCGCTTTACCCGTTCGGAATGGAAAATCTTTAATTCCGCTGGAAAAGAACGTACGCGAGAGAAGAGCGGATAGAAAATCGGAACAGACTGGTTTACGAATGGGCCTCGAGCTGGAAAACGTCCAATAAGCCTCTTAACATCTACAACGGGCACGATGCGTGGGATAGTTCTCATGGTATTATTATTCCTCCTGCAGCACCCCCAGTTTTCGAGTCTACCATTTACGCAGGCATTCCATAGCGGTGCATCGATAAGCGTTTGCATATATTGCCTATATGCCATCTGCTATACACACACATACACGTAGAAACTCGCACATATTTACACATTGACAAAATTCCAATTCATTCCGCACGTGGCGTAAAACTACGGAATCCTCCCCTCTTTCCTCTTGACGGTTAAGAAAGAACATAAACAAACGATAAACTCTTTCCTACGGAAATGAGATTTTCCTGCGAAAGTAAAAGCGTATCCATTCTTATACTATACGGTATCTTTCACATTGATATCTACTGTTAAAAGGGTCACTGTGTTATTCTTTTCTTTTCACTAAAAGACCAATGGAAGAAAAATAATGAATTAAAGATAAAAAATCGAAAGCCAAGGGATATTATTTTTGATTATAATATTATACGTCCTTAATGTATCATTTGAGAAACGATGAATAAAACGTCGTTTCCGTTTACCCATCTGTCGATTACACGGCATGGTTACGGCATGAAAATGGGGAGGTCGAAAAGGTCCCGTGTGTTATTTTCTCTTGGAATCACTGTCCTTGAATAAGGAGGTCTCAATTAAGTAATTCCATACGCTCGTTACAAGGGCATGAGAAAGTCTCGCACGATGATAATACTTACGTAAAGCTATATCGCTTATAAAGTTATTAAATAAACAACCAAAAAAAAAAAAGAAAGGAAAAAATAAAACGATGACTGGAGATTATGGATATCGAATTTTCATGTTCAATTAAATTAAGAAATTGATTATGCCGAATGAAATTATTGTTCTTAACGATAATACGATAAAAAGAAATTGTTCGAGACAAAGAAAAATTATTGGATTCGCCAAGAAATCGATGAAAACTGATGAAATATGAGTTAAAGTATACGACCAAGTATATCTACATATACATATATATATATCGTACATGTACATACGTTCGAATAATCGATATCACGTCTGGATAATCGACGTTCGCGAGCAAAAGCTTAGCGTCTCGCGTTTCGAGCATGTCTACATGTATACATACATACATACGTACCTACATACTTTCGATCGTGTGCGTTTGTCTCAGCCACGTTCGTTCACATAGCAGGGCTCGGTCACTGCCATATGGTGGATTCTATGGCTTCTGTGCAGAGAAAAAAAAACGAATCCTATGCCTTTCATTCGGGGGTGGAAGGGAGATGAGAGCGACGGAATCGTGTACTCAAATTATTTTACTCGTGTCAAAAACGTCTGGCTAAAGAAATGAGATATTACTGTATTATTCGAATGAAAAAGTAAAAATCGTCGATCGAGACCATCTTTAAATTAATCTCTAGAGTTTCTATAATCTCTTTTACAAAAGAATATTTCGTTTGGACGAAGAAACGAATCGAAACGAATAGTCGATAGGAAAATATTTGACTTTCGAACATCGTCGTGACTTCCTCGCTCGATTAGTCATCGTGTGTAAGCGTTTGTACGCGTGCATCATCCATACAATGCACAGAATGTCGCCCATACACCTCCTTGCAATTTTTTCCCTTTTCTTTTTTTCTTTCCGTTGTCGTCGTACCGCTCAGGATTTCTTAATCGTTTTGTGTTATTCAACTTCGTGTGAACGATCCGATCGAAGTTTTAACGCAATCGGAAAAAGGAAATCTTTACTGTATCGCTCACAAAACGATCGTCGTGTTAAATAATGCAGCTAACTAAAGCTTTACTTTTGTCATTCATTTTGGCAATGGTATAATTGTTTGAAAGTAATTATCGCTTTCTCTCATGTAATTCAAAGAAACACGTTACAATCGTGACGGCACTCGCTTCATGACGATCTACGGTGCCCCGATTTCTATATACGTTTCTCCTTCGAATCAAATTTTCATTTCAAATTGAAACGAAGCCTATGTAATTATTAAAACAATTATACGGATCGCATTATAAGACGTTTCGTTAATTTCATTTTCCATTTTACTCTACTTATTCTTCGAATTTCTTGTTCTTTTTCTTTTTCTTTTTTCCTCCGAAAATTCCCGGCGCAATATGAAACTCCCTTAATACTAAACTTTTTACTCTTATTCCTAGAATTTTCTTATTCGTCTCTGAAGAAGCTGCAACTTCATGTAATAAACTAAATTGCATTTCCTATATCTCTTATCCATTTCATATTTTCGCAGTCGTTATATACGTACTTTCTATATCGATACTTTATCGAAACAAGCACTAATATTTACACATACACATACGTATAAAATATAGAAAAAGACACAAATAAAACAAGTACTCTTCCGTTAATCAAAGATCTCTCTGGACCTCTTCGAAAAAATTTCTCTCTTAAATGATCTTCGTAGTAAAGAACACAAAGTCGACGATTTCTTTTCTACTTCGAAAAACGAAAAGAAAAGATAAAAAAAGAAAAAGAAAATAAATAAAAGCGAGTAGTCAGAACATAGGCACTCGTATGGTCAGTGAACCCCTCTAACAAATCGATAGTGGTGGCTTTAATAAGAGCACGCGAAGTCGGGAGGAGAACACGCGAGAGAATCACCTGCCTCACGATCGAATTCCACGCTTCGCCACCTGGCACCGTTGGAAATTTAATCGTCTTTTACGTATATACTATGTTTGCACGTACGTGCGGCTAGAAATCCTAGCAACGAAGGACAATCAATTAATCTGACGTTTCAATTAAATAATAACGAGCTGGAGCGAAAAAAAAATACAAGAACGAAAAAAAGTCAAGAAAAAAAAAGATTAAAAGTTGGCGATCGATATTGTTTGAGCACCTAAAACAATCGACTTTTACGATATAAAGATTCATACCCGTCGACGAGATTACAATACTTTGTCCTCGAAGGGCGTTCTCTTTGATTGAATCGAATCGAATCGAATCGAATCGAATCGAATCGTATCGTATCGCATCACATCCCATGGATACCGACATTTCGTAATTACATGGAGTAGCTTTCTCGTTGCTATTCTTCTCAAGCATTGTCTCCTTTGGAGAATTTCATTCGCGATATGACACTTGTGCATCGGAAGAACTGCATCGATAATATTCGTACTGGCGTTCAAGAGAAACAATATTTCGACTGTCGAGAGGATCGGAGGAAACAGAAAGGTGTTGGGAGGGTGAAGGACGTTATTATGTTCGGAGCGTGATAATGCATATGCTCGAACGGTGAATGATACATACAAGAAATACACGTGAGTATATAATTCCGTCGACGAAATTTTCTAATGATAAATATGTGTATATGTGCGTGCCTATATACATATATCTATACGTATAAGCGTACACGAAATAGAAGGTATCAGCATGGCACCGTCCTCGTCGAAGTGTGTGCTCCTACATATTCAGACGATCGCTTCCGGTTCCTTCTGTCACGAGGAAGAAGAAGAAGAGGACATGCTTTGATGAAACGCACACATTATGCCTTTCCCCTCGACCAAGTACGATAAAAGAGAGTGGAATGTCTCCTCTACGTGCACGCACGTAACACTCATAACTTTTTACAATGACACCTAGCTGACATTCGTTTGTGATGGAATGTAATCATTCAACTCTCTGTGCGGAACGTTCCACTTTGGTTACAGAAAGAAAAAGAAAGGAGAAACAAAAAAACACATTTAAAAAAATAAAAAAAAAAAAAGAAACAAAATCAAAGATAATTGGAGACAATAAAGTCGGTGCATCGCTGCACCGTACTTCAAAGGGCTCCATTGAAATTCGGTACCCTCGAGCGAAGGACTCGATTTATTCATTCCCCAACGTTTCCCGCGCGCGGTTTGCGTGGGATGTTCCTGGCTCGTCGTTTACTCGATATTATTTTCAATCTCGCTCGACGGAAATTGACGGTTCTTCGCTGTAAAATTCTTTCGCTTGTGTACGATCTTTTCGAGCGAACACTGGACAAGATGCTCAAGCGTCTTCCCAATCTGATCCTTTTCCCCTAGCAGGATATGGCTAGGAATTAGGAAATTGGCGTGAAATTGCACGAAAATTGTGTCTCCGGATCACGAATATGATTATACGAAACCGCATGAGAAAATCTTCAAATGTGTGTGTGTGTGTGTGTCTATATATATATATATATATATATATATATATATATATATATATTTGATGAAAAACATACGAACCGCAAAATTCTAACCGCTTAAATCTCCTGTAATTTCGCGTGCAAAGAGAAGCCGTTACACTCGAGAACGAATATCGGTGCATGGTATCGTTGATGATAAAATTATATAATGTAAAGTAGAACGAGAGATAGGCTTTAATATCGGTCAGTAAGAGGATATTCGTTAAGTTCATCGAAGTAGGCTTTAGGAAGCCTCTACGGCATAATCTATCAAGGGACTTTAGAAAATAACGGAAACCTTGCTTATCTTCTTAATCAAATAAATAGGGGTCAAGTTTCCTCGCTTACTCTATCGGTTCATTTATTTCTTCGTTGAAAACAATTTACACTTGAAAGTAACCTCTATAATTGCTCTCCTACACTTTTTTTCTCTTTATTAGATTAAAAAATTTTTACAACGATACAACGTACATCCATTCGTTCGTCGGATTCGTTTTCTTTTTTTTTTCTGTTCTCTTTATGTCATTGAAAATAAAAAAGAATATTTATATCTCTGGATCAGTCAGAACTAGACAGCTTCGATAAAATAAAAGGAATTATAAAATATAAACGATAACTCGAATATTCTGTAAATTCGAACAGTTAACGATGCGTAGTGATATCGTCACGAAGGTGAAAGTACTTTTCCTGAAAATGTGAAAGAGAAGAGCGTGTCCGGATCGTCCAGTTATAAACTCGTGACTTCCATTCTCGTGTATCTCGAATCGTGTTTCATTGCTCGAACCGATTGAACGGCTCAGCGTTCGAGAAATGGCATATAACGGGGCAAAAGTGCATTCGTAGAACTAAGACCGCGCACGGACGAGTTGCACGCAGCCAAGTTGTACGCTTTCCGTTAGACATTATTATCCACAACACCTGTCTTAACGTTCCCCGTACCTTCTTTATCCTCCTTACTATCTCTATGCATCCATTCTCCTTCTCAACGAGCACCTTATTCGTACCCTAACCAACTGTGTTACACCTGCACCTTAAGTGTGCTCTCCCTCGAAAATGACCGTTGCCCTTTTCACGTGGGGGAAGAAAAAAAAAGAAAAAAAAAAAATCTTAGAGTTCTCCTCCTGGACATAATCAAAGGATGTGAAAGCGACTAATTTGAAAAACATTCATTACTCTGTATACTAGACTTTCTTATTTAAACGCTAATCTCCAACTTTTTATTCATATTCTCGCGACGAAATTTTTCACTCGAAAACACTTGTTAACACGAATATGTATGAGATTATCATCGATAGCTCGACCTTCCATATTAGAGTCCATAATAAATCACATACAAGATGCAAAGAGGAGTTAACATCGTCAAAATGACACAATTTTAAAAGGAGGAAAGATTTTCACGAAGAAGTCTCTTTACGAAATTCTTTAACGGTTAATTATGCAAGAAAGCCCTAGAAACGTATGGATAAAGTGAATCTGTATATTCAGGTCATCCGATTGAACGTACGAAAACAAAGAGGTAACCATCGATTGTTATCGTTTTTTTCGTCTTCGAAAGACAACGATCGAAAGAATTGTGAGTGTAGAGATTCGTAGATATGTACGTATATATATATATATAGTGTTTCGCGTAACAGTCGCTACGATTTTTCAAGTACTTCCGATAATGTGATTGAAAAAAAAATGCTTTAAAGAAGGAATTGTCAGTGTTCGATCGTCAACAAATTACAAAAATAAAAATTGTAAAAATACTATTTTATCGATAAAAGCTCGAGTTCACGTTATTAGTCTTTTTTTTAAATGACACTATTCAACTTTTTTTATAAGATATATTGCAAATGACATTCAAAGAAATTCAATGACGTAAAACAAATTTATGCAATAATTTGTTAAGAAAATCATATTTAACGTAATAAAGAATCCTCATGAATGCGAACGATCCATACCGTTGGCTGGAATTCATTTATCCGAGGTTATTCCCATTAGATTTTGTTTATGGTGTGCTTATACAATCAATTATTTTATTTTGTATAGATATATGTATATGTAAACGTATGTATACGCAGAGAAAGTCGTAAATTGTTCTTCATAAAAACTCATTGAAATGCAACCACAAAAACCAATTTATTTCCGGTAGACCATCTTAATCGTGATACACGGCATTGATATATCTAAGTGTACGTTTATTTCGAGCTCGTATATCCTTTTGTATATACGTTTCTAACTGTCTCTACATTTCATGAATGCACGTATAGAAATGTGCATAGAATTGAAAAAAAAAAAAAAGAAGCGAAAGAAAACTCTCGCGCGTCGATGAACTAATCGATTCAATTGAAATGACTTTTGCTTCTTTTCACGTCAAACTTTTCGCTTTCTCTCTAATATGATTCACTTAAATAAGACATAAGCAGATACAGTTGTATATGAAATTATAAAAGTAAAGAAAAACGACGTCTTATATAAAAGGCATTCTTCCGCTCGTTAAAGTAATTAAAAGCATTAAGTACCTACTTAAAATTATCATTCTCTCTAAATCCTCTCAGCTTTCAACAAATACTTTTTATCGATCCTCGGCTAGACTCTTAATGGATTTTAACCATCAAACTTTTGTATCTCCTTTTACACTCTATTTTTCTCGCGATTTAATATTCTCAGGTAGAAGTTTTTTTATTAGCAGAAACATGAATCTTCTACGAAATATATAGAAACATCCGGTTGAAAGTTTACGGAATAATAAACGATATTAATAATTTTGGTTATTGAAAAAGAGCGAATTACTTGCAATTTGTTTTCTTTCAAAACTGTTTCTTAGAGATCAAAGATCATTCAATGGTACAAAGAAAAATCTGAAAAGTATTTTTAGTTCTGTGATTAGGATCGATATTAGATTCGCTCTCTCTCTCTCTTTCTCTCTCTCTCAATCTCTCTCTTGCTTCCACGAATATTCAGACTTTCTTTCCTAATCCTCGGATAAGGATTTCGACACGCAAAGGGCCTCGCAATCTCGAGCATTTCTTCTTCGAGAGAGGAAGTTCTCGTTGCCGGTCCTACGGACGTTGCACCGTCCCTATCGATCGTTCGAGCATGAAGTCTCCGGAGAGATCGAGTCTCGGTTCTTCGTCTCGCACATGTCGTCTTCTTCTTCTTCCTTTCGCGATTTTGTTGGGTGAAAAAAAGGAAACAAAAAAGAAAAAAAGTCCTCAGTATTTCCGATCCTCAAGCAGAATATAATCCAACGAGTTTTGCCTGATCTAATTAAAGAAGCATTTACAAGATCACTCCTTCCAATATTACTATCCGAAACTATAAATAGATCTTCGTAATACATCGTAATTTATCTGGAATATCTGATGATTGAATCTCATAATTCGTAAAAATATACTGATCGAAAAACAATTAGACAATCATTGACTGATGGAATTATCGAGAAACCAAAAAAAAAATAAATAAATAAAAATAGATATCCAGCGAACGTTACAATTCCATTTTTCTATTTTCAAATGTTCGAAATAGAATTTTGTGCTTTATTGTATATTGATTGATACGTTCATAATTACTTACATATATAGCTTTAACATAGTTAACTCGTTTCGTAGTCGGTGACGTTAGTAGACTGCATTATAGTTACTACGACGAACGAACTCTCGGCAAATTTCAAGGGGATGTTGACCCCCCGTAGACGATCCCTTCCCCTCTTTCCTTCCTTCCTTCCTTATGAGAGATCGTACGCACGCACGTTGGCAGGGAGGAAACCCCGAATAGGAGGAATGGAGTGGCAACGACAATCGATCTAATCGTCGTTGTTTGCACGAGGCGAGTCAACGGTGTCTCTATTCCGTGAGCGAGTGGGCGCTCCATATGCAGACTGCAAAGCATAGACCATACATGGACGCGTACTCGAGAGACTGCAGTAGCAACAGCAACAGCAGTAGATTCGAAAAGCCGACATGGCGACGAAACGCCCTTACGATTCTTTCTCTCTCTTTCTCTTTCTCTTTCTCTCTCTCTCTCTCTCTCTCTCTCTCTCTCTCTCTCTCTCTGTCTCTGTCTGTCTCTCTGTCTCTCTTGCCGTTTTGTTGTTTTCGTCTCCGGACCGACGAATCGCGAACGAGAGGAACGCCAGACGGCATTGTCACTCTTTTACTCTTCTCTTCCTCTACATCGTGTCGCCCTTTCTCTTTCTTTTATTTTTTTCTTTCTATCTCCTTTCCTCTTTCATAGTAGGTACATTACGTAAATGAGGATAGCCCTTGGCTATTGTATTCGATCCGCGCGACTCACAGCTCAACCCGCTTCTGATCGACGCCCCGAGAAAGCGTTTCTTTTTCTCTGTTTTCTCTCTCTCTCTCTCTCTTTCTCTTTCTTTCTTTTTCTCTCTCTTTATCTTGAGCACATGCGGAGAACGACGTTCTTCGCGCTTGACTCGTCGTAAACTGTAGGTTTTGTCTTCGAATTTCGAAAGTTCCATTCGAAAAGAAAACAAACGCAGCTTGTATGTATAGGTATTTATGTACATTTGCACGACTTTATGCTTTGTAAACTCGGTAATTAAACATGGCCCCCGTGCTTTTAATTATATCATCGCAACGCGAATTCTAAGGAACTTGCACGGAATCACCGACATTCATTTTCTCCCTTTCTTTTTCTCTCTTTTTTGTATGCGATTTCCTTTCTTTTCTGCGGCAGAGAAAAAACCTACCAACCGAACCAGATGCGATTCAGGCAACGATCTTGGCTGGACTTTGCGACCAAGTTGATTCTCCGCGAACGATGTGAGGATGAAAGAGAGAGAGAAAGAGAGGGAAGAAACTTTAGTAAACTCGATGCGGTCGTCGAGCGTTACGACGACCAAGAAGCCGACGTCGACGTTTACGTCGACGTCGACGTCGACGTCAATGTTACTTCTCACACGGTCATAACATTTCATTGGAAAGATGCGTTCTACTTTTCTGAAACAAGGCACACCGCCATAGTTCGTTCTACTTCGAAGACTCTTTTGGGTCGGCCACGAGGAAAGACGTGTGCGATGTGGAACGAGAACGAACGTATTATGCAGTGGGTATTTTGAGTAAGCGGTCATAACGAACGTCGGCTCTACGTCTCGTTAGAAAGTCAACGGATTAATTCAAGTTCCGTTGTAGTATATAAAGTTCTACGATGTAAAAAAAAAAAAGATGTTCACACATTAAGGAAAAATAACGTATATAATAATAACTTGATTTATGAGTAATAATGATAACGTGCTAATGATTGTAACGTTCGAAAGAAAATTGTTTTTAACGTTATTCTTACGAAATAAGAAGATGAAGAAAGAAAGAACGCAAAATCACGAGGACGTTTACGAAACTCATTCTCTCATTACAAAGTTAATAACACCGCGATCATAATGCGTAATATGTCCCTTGCTTAAAGAAAAATCTAATCGTGAATCTCTCGCGAAAATACCGACGATTTCCAATTTCCATCCATAGTTTCCTATATCATGGTAGCGCCGCGTGAAGCGTGAAACGGCAATGAATCAACGACTAATCATTCCTGTCCACCATCGACCGACCGATTTAACCGGATTCGGTAATACGTTACATCACGCGTCGCGTTGTTCGATGCATCCCGCTCGCATTACATACAGATGCATGTATGTATAGAAACACGTTAAATAGACTCGGACGAATATATATGTATCTACATATATACATACATATATACATATATATATATATATATATATATATATATATATATATAAATTTTACATTGCGACAGCTGGACACCTGCCTCATAGTCGAGAAGGCGTTTCAACCTACTCTAGCTTAGTCTCATCCCACCGTAGTCTTTTTCTTTCTCCCACTTTCTTACTTATTCCTTTCTTACTCCCTACGCTACCTTGTTCAACTTCACCTTATGTCACGCTATACTACATGCTATACTACGCGCGAGTGCACGAAAGTAAAGGACAACTTTCTCCCGACTCGGTAGATTCGTTTTACTCCTACCTCGTCCTACGATCGATCGACTCAAGAAAGAAAACCATTCGCATCCGCTTATAACTTTAGAAAGACTTTTCGATTCTCTCCGAGAGAAAAGCTTTGCTCGACACGTTCTTACGATAAATCTGTCTCTCAAAACTTATACTTTCTTTTCACTCTTATTATCGAATTAGATTCGCGACGACTGGATCTTTCGTCGCAATCTAAAATTTATCGATTAATTAATTGATCGAATATTATTTTCAACGAGGTTCTTTCAAACGACATATATATGTATCGTGTCAATATAACGAAAGATATATTAATTTGTAATATAGATAACATGAAAAGCGATTGATATACTTGGGCGGAGCTATCCAGTTTTCGTTAAACGAACTAACGAGTTTGTGAATATTTTCTGCATAAATAATGATGCATATACGTATATTCAAGGACATACTCGTCTATGTAATTACTTTATAATCATACACACACACTTCGAAAGAAATGTTGATAAACATCTTTACATTCTAGATTTTTTTTTTACATAGATACTTATATTTAGATACATGACCGAATATAACGCAAAACAGCACAAAAATAACATGAAAATACCCTTCCTTTAACCTGTAAACAAACGGATGAAAGATCTAATAAATAAATCAATCGTTTCAAGCTATGAATGAACGTAACGACGACGTGAACTCAATACGACGACTCAATCCATATTAAAATCATATGATCTACATACGTATAAACCGATGATAATAAAACTTTTTAACGAAAAATAAATCACTGGAAATATTAAACAAAATTTTATACTGCCTCACACTCTATTCTTAATACGTTTAAATCGCACAAATGAATTATTTTTCTCGATAATAAAAGCATTTACCTTATTTTACATTTTTAATAACAACGTGTTTGTCATTATGGGTTAAAATAATTTTTATATAATTCAAAATCAAACGTATTCAAATATATCTACATATTTGACGATGATCGGAAACGACTTTAAGTTACAACATTTTCATAATCACCGGTGCATACAACGTATGCCGTACGTGTTATGAATCAAATTCATAATTCGTCCGGTCGATCGATCATCAACGAACGATGTATCCCTCCTCTTCCTTCATCTCCTCCTTCCTGGTCGAGCAGTGAGTTCGCGGAAACTGGTTTAACACGATGCTGCGATCTCGCGAGAGGAGATGCTAGGAATCCGAAACTCGTGGCTTCCTCGAGAGAGTCAACGTACCTGGCCCCCTTCGCTCCGGGCCGTAGCCTTTTAACGACGACCGACGGCGACGTTCTACCTCGATCTCCTCCTCCTCCTCCTCCTCCTTTTCCTCTTTCTCCTTTTTCTCCTTCTTCATCTCCTTCTTCACCTCCTTCTTTACCTCCTTCTTTACCTCCAACCCCTCCTCTTCTTTCTTCGTCTTCTTCTTACGTCGCGATCGGGTACTTTTTTTTCAAGCCTCGCACACGAAACAGGTATTTTCAGCATACCCAAAGAGAAAGAGAGAGAGAAAGAGAGAGAGAGAGGGGAGAGAAAGAGAGAGAGTCAAACGTATTTGTAAATGGCGGCGAGAATGGAAGCGAGACTATAAAAGTAACGAGATTGTACTATCAACGAGAGTAAAGAACACCAAGAGCGAAAGGAACACGTTTCTCTTCTTTCAAACCTATCTTTCTCGGTCTGTTGAAAAATGATATCACTTTGAGATTGTTATATGTATATACAGGATGGGAACAAATGTTTCTAAATGATTTTAAAAATCGATCACTCTTTTTCGACATTTTTTAGATCGATCTTTCTTTGCCTTTTATTTTTCTTTTTCTTTTTTTATTCTATCAGATCGTAAACAATTTTTTAAGCCAAATAGTTTTACGATATGAAGGGGAAAAAATTTGTCAAGATTTCTGAGCTTGTAGTTTTACAATTTGGGAAAAAGATTCGTCTGGAAAATGTTCGGAAAGGGTGTAATTGATTTCTATAATCACTTAGGAATTTTTTGATGCATCCTTTACAGTACTCCTGTTTTAATATTTCGGAAATTAATATCGAATATCTCTTTGATAGACGTGTTACCATTACACTGTATTTTTTTTTTTCCCCTGAAAATATTGTCTAATAAACGTCGATTATTTCGATAGCTGGTATAACGGAAAATCTTTTTTAAACGGACTCGTATAATTCAACGAAAACTCTGTGATATTGTTTTTGATGTTGAGAATACGATAATATAAAATTCATGTAAAATTTCAAAAATGTCTGCTATCGATCTCCTTAAGGATAACTGTTTAACTTCCCAATGAGAAGGTACAGTGCGATTACGATACTTGTTTGGTATATCTGCAAATCCATATTGGGATACGATCGCCAAAGTCGATCTCGTTCTTTCACCGTTACGCTTCGCATACGGGGATGAAATATCGATTAACAACTAACTACGAAAGAATGCAACGCGAGTTGTAAGTACATAACTGACTCTCTTTGAAAGATTCCTGTTAGTTTTCTGAAAATGGACAAGATTTTTCTACGCTCGCGTAATACGTTTTTTTCATTATTACTCGTAACTCTATATGATACTGATATTCCAGGAAAAACTAAATGCTCGTTTACAAATTCAAAAATTACATACGAACACGCCTTATGAGATGGAAAAATGATACTACTTCGTATTACAGGCATCGTACGCGATACGTATTTAATCAAAAAAATGTAGTAAGAATGATATTCGCGAAAATTATGCTAGTAATATGTAAGAATTATTTAAACGATGATATATAATGTTAATGATCACAAGATAAATTCGAATCGTACGAAGATTTTTAGGTTAACCTATGTTACGATCGAGTGAGACTTGATGTACTTTTGATATGAATATATATATCGATACATAACCTGTATTTCTATATAAATATTTCTATATAAATCTGTACATATATATATATACACATATAACATACAACAAAACATAACGAAATTCTAATGTAAGCAAATTTAATGTTTTTACGCCAAAAATTCCTTAACTATTTGAAGTAAATCATTAACATATATCGTATATACATAACGTACGTCGGTATACACGGTGATGTATATTATATTCATAAAATCCTTTTCTTGAATATACCTTTCAAAAACGATTTATTACTCATGTGCTATGTTTCAACGAGATAACTTTTATAAAATGAATTGTCGTAAAGTTCGAATAGTATTTTCGTTGATATCGTTCTTCCATTCGAACGATTTTTCATCTCTAAATTATCATCATTCGTTTTCATTTATATTGTATCAATTTCGTGTTGTATACACTATATATATATATATATATTTATCGCGAATAAATTACCGATCATTAACACCATTATTTATTAGCATAAAGATCCACGCTATGATTAGGTAAGAACTAGCGAAATCGAACGTTTATCTTATCGACAAGCTAAATAAAGATGATCGTTTATAAAAAAGTAGCCGTATGAGAGGCCATACGCACGAGAACCGTTACCACCAACCAGACGGCCGGCGATTTCCAAACGTTTGGTACGTTATTTCATTGCACATCTTACACTCGATCTTTTCTCACGAAACCGAAATCATTTTAACATTGACCTCACAAAAAACTTTATAATCAACAACAACGATCTTTCGACTTTCGCAAAGCAAATTTATTACTTCGAAACTTCTATAACCTTCAACCATGAATCTCCGACCTTGAGTTCTCCAGATTTCGTCGATGACTCATCGAGAATATTTCGATGCTATTTTCAATGTATATTTTCTAAATATATGTTCGAATATAAAAACTTATAAGAAACAATTTGATCTCTTCGGGACGAAGGACGACGTAGTTTCGTATATTTGCGCAGGCGTAATCCTTAAATTTTCAAAGTGCATAGAATAAGAATCATAATCGATTTACTCACCATTTAAACGAACATCCTTCTTCTATCGGGTGATAATATCCACGTGCTGAAACACTGAACACAGTTATATACACTAGAAACCGCGTGCACCAACGAGGAGAGAAAGAGAGAGAGAAAGAGAGAGAAAAAGAGAGAGAGAAAGATAGAAACACACGCGCACTTCACAACGAATTCGAGCGAGCACCGCGGGAAGAAGCGATTTTTCGATCAAATTCGTAAAACGATATTGTCGTGATGCAACGAACACTATCGAAAAACCGTAGTGTAGATGGATAAAACGGACGATATAAAAAAAATACTCGTACGGAAGTGAAAAAACGCGGCTCGACGAAGGAAACACTTTCGTCTACGATCGCTTCGTATGGCCGGCTGTGGCTCGACTCGTTCTGCCTTCGGTACGACGCCTCGATCCTTGCCGTGCGTCCCCACTCCCCTCTACTACCTGGTCCCACTCTCTATCCCCCACCCTTCTCCCTCTCCAAGTACTACTAACTTCTACTTCCAGTTTACGCTTCCGATTCGTTCGGTCATTTTCGTATCTCTTCGGATCGAGCTCGGTATCGCGCCGAGACGGACCGCACGTCTATCTTCTGATTCGTCGGTTTCTAAGAAGAGTCATACGGGAATATTTCTTTCTTTTGTTTTTCTTGTTTTTTTTTTTGTACGGCAAAGCAAATATTTCAGGACGTCTTAAACTTCTTAAGGTAATTATGAAAAGTAAAATAAACAATATTTAGAACGAGAAAGTAAATCGTCTCAAAAGTATCATTAAATTGATCGGATCCTCTTTCTCTCTGGTCATTTTCAAAAAATGTCTCTCATTGTCACGTGATCACGATTTTTATCGCATACAATTCTCGTAACGCGTATCCGTCGAAAGGTGGCACTAATTAAACTGTTGATAAGTAAAATTTGGGTATCGAAATAAGATAGAAACGTAGAGAAAATGCAAATGTTTATTCGATTTTCTATCAAGTATTTTTTTTATTTTTGCTATCACCATTTTCAACGTTCGCTTCTTTTCTTAATTCATATATCTAAAAAAATTAAATATAGTTAATTATTTGTATTAATGGAAAATATAGCTGAACTATTTACGATCATACGTACTTGTATATAAGCTTCAGTCAAGGTTATCATTTGTGGCAATATTTGGGTTACATGTAAATCTTGTAACTCATACCATTGACCAGTAGCTCTATGTAAAATATGAACTCTATATGTTCCTTGTCCTGGTTCACCATCATGCACTATATTGGCCACAAGATCATATGTTGTATAAGGATGTTTAGCCTTAACCTCTGGAGTTAAAATATCACCAAAGTCCACATTTCTACCAAAAAATATTTATGGTTTAAGATATTATTATAAAGATATCTATATAAATTTAAAAGAAAAATCGAACGATCAACTTACTTAACTGGGAAGTTTACTATAGTTGGATTTTTTTCAACAAAGAATGTATTCTTAGTAAATCTCTGTAAATAATACATATAAATTCATCAAATTGTATTCAACATCTCCTATATTCTTTTAAATAATTGTCGTTATTCAATATATACTCACTTTTATATAAAGAATAAGATAAGGTGGAAGTTCTGTAATTTCAAATCTTTTCATAAAGTTTTCTTTGTACGTTTTATATTCTTTCTCTGCCACAGCATTGAATTTATTTAATAGAGTATACAAATTTACCTTAATAAAAAATAAAATGGACAAGTTAAGTATACTTAATAAACAAATATAAATATAAATACAAATAATATTAGATTAATACATACTTGTGGAATAATATTTTCAGTAAATTGATCTTTAAAAAGAGGTGGTGGTGGTAAATCACAGGTTAAATAAAGAAATGGACTTTGTGTAACAGTTTCTCCATATTCAACTGTATGTAATAATTCGCTTCTTTGGCTTTCTTCTAATTCAAGAGGAGGAATTTTTCGAGTATATATCCTCATGTGTCCCAAAAACGTTTTATAAACGATACTGGAATCACGCTTTTTTGTACCATTTAACGCCAAATGCAAAGCATTCAAAAACCAAGATAGGAAGTCTACCGGATCTCCTAAATATTTTATACGTATTAGAAGAATAATATTTATATATAATATTTCAAAAAAATTTTTACTCATTGTTTAGTCCTTTACTATCACACCTTGCTCAGTAAATTGAAATCTCTTTTTACTCCATAATACCACAGCCTGTAACATTTCATGAGGGCTCACATGTGCTTTAAAATTGCGTGGATTCCATAATTTCCTCATCAATTCACCAAATCTTTGAACTAACAAATAAGAGGAGTCTCCTGGTGGCCTTTTCACATACGCGTAATTAGTCTCTCTTAAAAAGAAATCTCTCAATGGAGTAACATGAGATAATGCCTACAAAAAAATGATAGTGAACGATACTCTAATCATACATCATAAATATGAAATAATCTTTTGAAATTATTCACCTGTAAAATAACATTGCAATAATCATTTGCTTTTATATTATTCATGCCTACTATACCAGGAGAATACATTGAACCGTCAATAGCTCTAGACAACTTATCGCTTTTATCTAATAAAGCAATCTGTGATTTATCAAATGTTGGATTTAATACATATTTGATATCATCTAAAGATGAATCTGAAAAAGTAATGGCATATTCTTGTTAGAAATTATTATATTAAAGCAAATATGACATTGCAGATTGGTACTAACCTACTATTTCATAATTATCTGGTAAGCAATAAAATTTTAATGTATGTAAATTTAAAAATACATGATGACTTTCTGCTACACTATGAGTATAAGCATGTGTATTGGTTCCTCTGCCTTGGAAATATTTTCCACAAACCAAGCAGGCATATACATTGATTCGGGACAATGAAACAGAACATAATTTTTCGAAATCAAAGTCTAAAAATTGACGATTAATTGTATCTAAGTATGGACATAGCCGTGGTGCTTCCATTCGAGTCACTTTAGCATTTTCTGAAATAAAAATAATATAGTTTCTAGGAAATAACATGATTTCATAACCTCACCAAATATAAACAAATAACTTTGCCGTTGGTATTCCCGACATCACGTATTTATTAATCCTTAGTAAAATTAAGGAATACAATGTTTACTAAACTCACTTTCTTTTTCATTATCGAATTGCGTATCGTTATTGTCTAATTTACGTTTCTTTTGATTGCTTTGTTGGTTTGACGCCATTTTTACTGTGCATCGAACAATGCGACAAACTATTAACCTTAAATATGAGTAAAACTAAAGTACGTTTCATTCTCAAAAATCTATTCACAATTATTCAAAAACATATTCGTTGAAAAACACGTATTTGAAAAAATAATTGTAAATATAATATCATGAAATACGATTTGTTTATTTAATTTACATATTTTTATAACATTTTCAATTATTTCCGGCGAACGTGGCGCCTGGCGTATACATCAAGATTAATTATACTCATCACAATCGTATTTATACGCAAAGTATTTATATTATTTTCATTTTTTAATACAATCCACGATACAGTTTTCCATCAAATTTAATTAATACATTACATAAATCTAGTTATGTATATCATAAATTTTTAACATATTTAAATTACGTGCAATATAAATGAACGACAAAGAAAATAAATATTCTTTTATTCGAGCTATTCTTTCAGCACAATATCAACAAATTCCAACACAATATAATATATTAAAATAAAGTTTGATTTAAAGTTCGGACGCGATTATGAAAACAACGAAAGATAGAAAATAGAACGAACAGATGTTAGAAGTTTAAAATAAAGTATATGTTTCGAGTGTATGCATTTGAAGATCGACGAAAATGGCGCCATCTAGAGGAAAAGATGAATTCTTTTTGACCAAAGAGTGGACAGGGGAGCTAATCCCCCGCTCTCTCGTGCATTTCGTAGCCGATTACGAGAGATCGTCCGAATGCTGTGGAGACAAGTATCATTTGACAAACGTATCCTGAAGCATAAAATGCTTCGTCAAAAGAAGAGTTTTTAAAGAATTTTCCGTAAAAAGGATTTCGAGAGAAAACGAAATCGTTCGATCGTGATGCGCGTCGCGGTCTCGCCGAGTCGTCGGAAGAAGTTGCCTCGTATCGAGAGCTTTTCGAAGGAGATACCTTGATCCAAAGCTTATATTTCGATCTGCTGCTCTTCTTCAAGAAACGAATTGATTTTCGTAAAAAATATTCTTCATTGATAATGGCTATCGTCGAAGAGTTCGATTACCTTTGCCGTTTATGCGCGACCAAGACAGGCATTCTCATGGGATTACCGATCTTTGAGGCTGGCGATCAGATGCGTAACATCGATAAGAAAATCGCAGCGTGCCTTCCCGTCCAAGTAAGAAGGTCTTCCGACATGATCTGCAATTAATTTTCTTTTTTCTATCTTAATTATAGAGAAACCGAATGTCGCAATATACAATTATACATAATAGATACACTATACGATTACGTTCAATATCTTACGTTTGTTATTTTTTCAACATATTTTCTATTCTCTTTTTAAATTTACGATATATTGATATAGAATGATATATTGATATATTTTTTATTAATTAATAAACGAAATAATCTTGAAAAAGAAATGACTTTTGTCAGTAGGTGTTTTGCAGAATGTTCATTTTGATTTGCTTCATTTTAATGTTATGCTTTGTTTTATTTTATTTTATTTTACTTTATTTTATTTTCTTTTTTTTTTTTTTGGTATTTCTTGCAGGTGTCAATGACGGATCAGCTTCCTAAAGTAGTATGCGAAGAATGTGCATACAAATTAGATCAATTGTTTGATTTTCGTGAAAAATGTTTACATACTGAGGGTATGTTTATGGAAATGCTTAAGGAAATTAGCAAGGATGAAACAGTACATATATCAGAGCATGGTTTAGAAGAGGTAGATGAAATGAGTATGAATAGGATCCAAAGGAATATAGATAGAATACAAAATGATATTGAAGATGTCCAAAATCGTACTAGTGTAGTCTCTCATGAATCAGGAGAAACAACTATACATACTATGCAAGTTATGGATGAAATGGATTTAGCTGGTGATGAACAAGTTGTTAGTCAAGAAGACATTGGTCAGCAAGATCATGATATGGAAGTTACAGACATTGACTGTTTAGATGGTGAAACAGTTAGAATGGTTGATGAACATATAAGAGAAGTAATTCACTTTTTACTATCATTACAATGGAAAATAAAAAAAAAATAAATAGTGCTTTATACGTATTTATTATTGTACAATATTTATTGTCATATTTGTACAATATTTATGATCCTTTCCAGGTTTCAAATCATCAAATAGCAATGCATTTGGAAGGAGATATGACTGTAGTAGGAAATTTGACCGTAAGTGGGCATTTGAGTCAATTGGGAATAAATTATGTGACTTCTATAAATTCAGAAACTGAAACTAGAGAACAGATAGTACATTATTGTGAAAATGTAAAATATGAATCAGTGCCTATAAAGCAAGAATATCAAAGGTTACAAGAGAGATTAAATTCTGAAGATCCTACTCATGTATTAGAAAACAATGTAAGGTATATATAATCTAAAAAAAGTAAATCAATACAAGATTATTCTAAATTTCTTATTCTTTGAAGGTACCCGCTGATGGGTTTCATTCCTCTCAGCCAGAAACAGAAAGTGAAATAGAGGAAGCAACTGTCAGTGAAAATGAAGTTCGTAGAAATATAGATGTAAGCCATTCAAATGTATTGCCCTCCACCAGCCAATCTAATACAGAAAATACAGAAGTTATTGTTGAATATACTAAAGGAACTAAACATAGTTTATTAGAATCTATATTAAATAATCCAACTGTCGATGAGACTGGTACTCATTGGTACGTGTGCCCTTTTTGTAATGAAGCTGCAATGGAAACAAATAACTTAGCAGCACATTTTGAACAACACTTTTGTTCGTGCTCTTGTGATTTATATTTCACAAGTGTAGAAGTATTAAATATTCACAAACAACAATGTAATTCATATAAAATAAAGATAGATAGTAAGGAAATCAAGGTAATAGAGTCAGAATTAGTTCCATCGCAAAGCAATGACAATGTGGATATTCCAAAAAAACAATCTACTGTCAGGCAAAAATGGACACCAAAAATTTGTACTCAGTGTGGTAAGCAGTACAGAACCAATTATAAATTACAAGAACATATGCGCAAACACACAGGAGAGAAACCTTTTCAATGTCTGACTTGTGAAAAAGCATTTCGTAGCAAGATAGGTCTTGCACAACATACGGCAACCCATACCGGTCAGTTTGATTACAATTGTTCTACTTGTGGTAAAGGATTCCAGTGTAAAAGCTATCTGATTGTCCATCAGAGAGTTCATTCGGACTTAAAACCTTATCCATGCAGTACTTGTGGACAAAACTTTAAAACTAAGCAATCCTTATTGGATCATCAGAATAGGCATCTGGGTGTAAAGCCTTATATGTGTGAAATTTGTGGTAGAGGTTTCATAACTAAGGGTCTTTGTAAGAGTCATCAGAAAATACATTCGGGTATGGATAATCGACAATACCCATGCGTAGTGTGCAATAAAATGTTTGTCAGCAAGAGTTATCTTAATACACATTTACGCATACATACTGGTGAAAAACCCTATTTGTGTGAAGTATGTGGTAAAGGATTTTTAACGCGCGTTGATCTTAAAATTCATTCCACCATGCATACTGGTGAGAAGAGCTTTAAGTGTGAAATGTGTGGGAAAGTCTTCGCTAGAAGAGCAGCTTTACGATGTCATAGAAGATCGCATACAGGGGAAAGACCGTATAGATGTGATGTTTGCGGTAAAACGTTTACTCAATTTAGTCCAATGGCTATTCATAAACGTTTACACACTGGTGAAAGACCATATGAATGCGATGTGTGTGACAAAGCATTCGTATCGCGATCAACTATGATGTGCCACAGAAAGAAACATCATATTCCTATAACGCCTACACAAAAAGATGTTTTAGTTTCTAATGAGGATGTAGAAGTGAAACATATTATATCAACAGAAATAGTGCTTAGAGAATCGCATGAAGGAATCCATATTACTGCTGATTGAAAAAAACTGAAAAAAATCTAAAATATGAATTGAAATTAACAAAAATAGGAAAAGGTAGGGAATAACAGATTTCATTTGTATTTATCATGTAAAGATATTTGACCTGCATTTATTGTTTGCTCTATTGTTGTAGGCACCATACTATGTCTTGGGACATGTAACATATTGTAAAAGTTTGTGCAAGAAAAATATTTTTTCAAGGATATTATTTTATAAAAATTTATATGCTTGCTTAAATTCAAGGAATGCAGGTTCAATAATATCTTTCATTCATATATATTACAGAATTGATATTAAAATAAAATCTTAAATATTTAATGTCTATGAAATCAACTACCTTCGATTTGGTCCCATTAAAAGAGAAAACATGAGTAAGTTTCTTAAACAGACGATCGCAGTAAAATATTTCAACGTGTCTATAAATCCTGTCCTTTTCCACATACAAAACACATACTTTCTGAAAGTGCTTTATAATAAAGAGGATTATTACAGTTTTGATATATTTTACACCTTTCAATAAGATAGAATAACATAAATAAATCAAACAAAACTTACATGGATTGTATTTTCTTCTTCATAAAATTAAAAAAAAATTATTTGCCAACTTGAAAAATTCTGCTAAGTCATATATGACATAAGTATAATAATTTATTATATGTAATTTGCCATTTTACATTTTATATGTTTGAAATGTATTTAAACGAATGAAACATATAAAAAATGTATTTATTTTAAAGTCAATCATGATGTATTGTACAAAGTGAATTATGTTTATTATTTTAATGTCTGCAAAATAAATCTTCAATTTTGTATCTTATATGTATAAGATTTATTTTCATGCTTTTTATTGTTATTGTAAAGTTATATTATCTTATTTTACAAAACAAAATAATATTCTTGTATTCACAAAAATAAAGCATAAAATAATGGTATATGTAGCTGAAATATATAGATCTTTTCTTTGATCATATAGAAAAAAAAAAAAAAGAAAAAAGAAAAAAAAACTCTCAAAAGGTAATTGTGTTTTGTGTGTAACACAAATTTTTTACATAAAAATAAAATTAATTTTAAGAATATCAAAAATAGATATTTTTTTATTTTATAGATAATTTATTTGTGCTTTTTTGTTTTACTTATCTTATAATTTCTCATTCCTATTGCAATGGCTTTCAGCACTATACAAAGTAGCAATTGTGATATATACTTAATAAAATAACTGATTATATTTGTAAAATTATTATGATTGTATTGTTATCATTAAGGAAGTCTTTTGGCTGCAAATATATGAACTTCACACTTTTCTCTGAGTTTTCTTTAAAAATATTAAACCCATATATATTTGTAAAAGCTACATTTCTATGATACTGATTTCAAAATATTTGATATATTTGTATATAATATAACAAATAATACATTTTTGCTCCACACAATTTTGTCACGAAAAGAAAATCGTGTTTAATGCATTTTCTTATAATTCTAAAAAATTAAAAAATTAAAATATTAAAAATTATTTTAATTTCAGACAATAGATATCACAAAATTATTAATTTCACTGAATAGAAAAATTTATATTCTTATACAAAAAATACGAAAAAAAAAAAAAATCATGCTACATATTGCATAAAATTCGGGAATGAATTGTAAAAAAATTATAACTATGTATATATCTATTTTATTGTATGTCGATTTATACTTATTTTTATATAATGTAATAAAGAAGAAAGAAAATTTAGTAAAGGCAATTTTCTATTAAAAAAAAAATTGTTTTATTTTATGGTAATATTAATAATAATTACATAGTGGCACGAATAGCTACATGGATTTTAGATTTCACACGCAGCTACGATCTAAATCAATATAACAAATGTTGCAGAACACATATATTTATTGGTATAATTAAATCCAAACATAAATTTTAACTGTCTTATTGTTATCATAATATTTGTCTAATCATCATATATAAATGTGTATATATGATAAAAGATTTTGTAATTGCTGCCTGTGTTATCCACATCATCTACAATTGACAATGAATATTTATTCTATGATTTAACATTAACTATCTATGCAAGGCATCAATAACAATGCATGTAATTATCACCTCATTTTATCTCTATTATATATATGTATATATATATATATATATATATATATATATATATATATATATATATATGGGACCCCTGTAGTACTGCTCATGATAGTAGACTAATTTTCATGGACTTTAATGATTTATTGCTGTAAATTATGAAGCATACACAATACTTTTCATGTCTATTGATGCAGCTTCGTAATTACAAAATACATATAAAATTGTAAATAGCGCTGATATAAAAAAAAAACTTATAGAAAATTGTAATATAATATAAAGTACAAAATACGTCTATTTTTGATAAATTTCCGAAAATTCCACTTGAACGTAGAATATCAACTATTTGATTAGATAGATATTGTGCCTTTTAATTTTTTTTATTTGTATATATTATTATGATTTAAAAAGCGTGCATACAGAGGTCCTCCCTATAATCAATTACATTACTAAATCTTATCAATAACGTTATATATTTATTTTACAAAGCACCAAGTCTAACGTGTATGTAATATTTATATATAGGGTGTCACTTAGCAAATGCAGTACACTGAACTGTAAAGTAGATCATTTTCAAAGATTTTTTTATTTAATTATTTTAAATTATTAAAATATAATTTGTGCTTTAATATTTTATATTCATAATAAAGAAGTCGTTATAAATGTATTTTTTTTGTTTTTTTGTTAAGTAGAAGAAATATAATATTATGCAGAAAGATAAATTTTAACACAGCCACAAGACTAATCACAGAGTAATACAGAAATATATCAATTAACACCCTATATATTCGTCTATTCATTACGTAATTGTTAACTTATATAAGATATATTAGAAATAATTTAAATAATTTACGACATAAATCATCAATACGAAATATTTAGTAGAATTAAACATGTTAATATTTTATCTTCAATGCACCCTAAATATTCACTTGTAACTATATACTCCTAATAAGTTAGACATACGTTTATTGCGTGTATAATAATGCATTTAAATCCTTTAAGTGTGAATATATTGATCCCAAAACTGACTCTTAAATGCTAAGCTTATATATAAACTTAGCATAGTGTCACAGCATTTTTTAAATTCAAAGTAGTAATTCTTATAATGTATAAACTAATTTCAACAATCCACATAAGCAATAACGTTGTATATAAAATTTGATTTAGATAATAATTTAATTGTAATTTAAAAATAAGAAAATAAAAACAATTGGATATATGTACGTAGTCCGACGAAGTTCGCTATAATGCAAACATACATTATTTTAATAATTAACAGAAAGAATTTAATGCTAAACATTTTTATTACAAAATTAAGAATTATTGATGATGCTTGTATACTTTGCATTTCCTGTTAATTTATTATTAGTTATTATCGTTTATTTTCGATTTTCATGCTGTGTAATAAACACTTGTTTGTGTTAGCAGAAATATGAAAACAAAAATTGTGAAGATGATATGTCAAATTATAATAATATTGACAAGTAAAAATATCTATAAGAATTATATTTCTCAACTTAGGAAGCTGGAGAATATATCACAGCTGAAATTAGGAAATTTGATGGTATACTCATCAATGACAGACAAAAAGCAAAATCGATATTGTCAATAATTTCTTTATTTATACATATCTCTGTTAGGAATTACGAAATTGTGAATTTATTTAGTATTTGTTTTTTCAACATATATTATGCGTTGTTAAAAGCAGTAACAGCATTACTTGATTTGTATAAATTTGTGATAGGAATCCGGATAAATTTACTTTAAATTATAGACAAAAAATATAAGCTCAATTGTTGTGCAAAAAGTGTATAAGGGCAACAATGTAAAGCAAATGCTTTTGTAGACAGCTTATTAACCATTTTACTTCTACAGAATGGAACTCTATAGAATATCATAATATTTATTTACAAACTATATAATGTAAAGTTTTGTTATGTTGTTATGTGAGAAAAGGAAGAAAGTGCATAGCAAAATAGTGTCAGGTCATATTTATCTCACTATTAAGTAGTGGTGATATATTGATGCAACTTTCAAGCAAAATATTTTGTAATATTTTGCAATTCTGTACCTTGACAGCAATCTTTCTTGCATATTAAAGATTCTGAAACTCAGCTATCACTTGTACACTGCCATCAATTTCTATCATTTCACTATATCATTCTAATGGTGTAATGTTTACTGATGTACAGCAAATTACACCTCCATGAAATTGCAGTGAATTTATTACGTTATTCACAATGATAATAGCGATGTAAACCAGTTCGTCCATCAGTCTTTCTCTCATTTCGATTATCTGTCATGGATCATTTCTTTATATTCATAAAATATACATTCACATTTGTTTTTTTTTGTGTCTGTGGTGGTAAATATTTCTTCAACAAAGAAATACAATGCTTATACATAATATATCTGTTATTAACTGGTCTACAATCTACATTATACATAAAGTAATTAACTGGTATGATATAATAAGATAAAAATATTTGGACCTCTTCTGACATTCAATATTATCAGATTTATATTGAAATATTTTTTAGAAGAATTATCATATATAGCGAATACTTTAATAACGTTCGTAAGTAAAATTTTTTATTATTGCATCGATGGACTATCAACTATTGTAAATATTAATTTGTATCATCTTAATAACCATTGTTAAATAATGAACTTCCATGACTCATGACTATTGACTACTTTTGGACTCAATATTAAATTTTGATATATGACATATAATAATTTTTTTTTTATGTAGAATAAGTCCATCCCAAAACAGCATGACACGATTAGACCAACCACAGACACTGAAGACAGCAGTTTCTTTTATTATATTATTCAATTCTTAAGTCCTCATTAAGTGTTTAAGGTCAGTGTTAAGCAGCACTACATGGAAAAGTGATCATATACATGTCTTGACACCTTATGTTAATGTCCATGACTGTAATATCGTTTCATAGTACAGTTCAATAACATTAGGATATACATTTCTTCAATCACTCTTCCTATATTCCATCAAAGAAAAATGGGACTTTATTTTACAAGGAATAATAATTGCATCATCATACAAGATGAAACTTCATTCCAATGATTCTAGACAAGATTTAAATATACAAATAATATAAGAAACGAATTTTAATATAAATTTAAAGAATGCTTAACATATGCTCTTTTTGCTAATAGTCTTTCTGAAAAGAATTCCTGCTATTACACAGGTGTTTGCAAATCAATTATTTTATCAATCAATTAGACAATGACTGCAAATAGATGCATTTTATATTAATTACATTAATAATAATAATGCATCTAATATCAAATATGTAAACAAAAACAATTATATTTGCGCATATATGATGTTATTGCTCCAACAATGCAGCATTGGTAAATTGGCTCCAAAGGTTGATTATTGTAATCAATTTTGCACCATCATCACCGGATTCATTAAATTTAAGTATACCACCCTAAAATCAATTCCATTTAAATATTTAAACTTATTCAAAATGTTAAGAGAAAGACAGTTGGAATTACATATATGACATAAAAAGCATGAAATAAAAATGAATTAACACAAATATATTAATATTGTATGTGTCTTTAAAAAAAATGAAATCTTATTTATATATTTATGTAAGAAAAAAATAAAAAACTAATGTAAGTTTTCTATTCATGTATTTTAATTGTAACCATAAATTTGCTTATAAATTATATCTATATAGAAGAATTAATTATTTAAAAAAATTTTGTATATTTTTAGAATAGTTATAGATAAAAATCTCTTCATATAACTTACAATGCTACTTCACGGCGAGTGTTTGTTTAAGATGGCGCATGAGGTGACTTCCAACATCATGCACCTCAGGCCATTGTTTGAGCACGAACACTATACCCAATACAACGAATGTGGTCGTTAGTATGCGCACCCTGCACATGAAACAATGAGGCTTAGTACAGCTGTAACAAACGCGTGAAAACAAAACAAAACAATGAGTGAGCAAAATTAAATGTTCATGTATGTATGATGTCCATGTTCTCTTAAATGTTTTATGATATTAATTAAATAACGATATACGCGTAGATACATAGTGTACATATATATAACAATTTATATACATATAACAACTTATTTATGACAATATATTCAAAACAGCAAAAGGGATTAATTGATTATAGGTGATACCTACTATTGCAATGCGTATTAAAAAAACGTTAATAAACATGAATATACATGATTTTTTGTATGAGAAAATGATTCATTAATTAAAAATTTGTATAAAAAGATTATTTAAGTAACTATTGATAATGAATGATATTACCTGGTTCTAAGGAATGGCATCATAATACCAGCACCTGTTGCAACAAGGAGTAAAATAACTTGCAGTACTGTTAACACTACATTTATCAACTTTACGACCAATGCCCTTGCATTACTATTGTCAAGGCCTTCTAATGTAACATATTGTTGATGCTGTTGCTGTTGATGCTCCATTTTACATATTTTTGTTTGACAACTTTCTAACATTTCATGTATGTCTCTTAAACGATCTTCACTCTGATATTGTACTTTTTCTTCCATATCTGTAATTGTTTGTTTTAAATTTTCTACTTCATTCTGATGAAGTTCGGTTAGATCATTGATTTGTTCTTCAAGACGATCGCATCGAAAACGTTCTTCTTGTAGACCATGTGACAAATATGCTACTTCTTGCTGCAAAGCCTAAATGAAAGCACTATTTCATATAATTCTTATTTTTTAATTTCATAATAGAAATAATGAAAATCAGGTATTATTAAAGTTAGATACTCTTCCATCTTTTATATACAGTTTATGCATAATAAACGAACCTTTAAACCATCTAATTTTTCTCTCATCCGTTCAAGGCTATCTCTGTGTTCTTGAAGTTCCGAGAAAATGGATTTGAAACTCAATGCAGCATTATTACTGTGACAAGTATGTGTTTGGCCTCTACTACCTGGTCCACTTTCACTTGTTACACTAGAGCATTCTGAGCCTTCTTCTGATGGAAATTTCATTGCCACAGCACTATGTGTAGATCCAAGACTACAGCCACCAGGTAAAGTAGCTGATCCATGATGAGTCTTTTCTTCTTCAACACTACCATTATCACCATTACCTGCATGTGGTGTATCGTTTACATAAAAAGTTGAGCCATCTGCAGAGACATAGAGGTTGCAAGTTAGATCGTTATCCAATACCAAAATATAAACTCTACTAACAACTAATACTAGTTGTTGCTGTCTTTCTATTCTGTTTCAATATTATAAAAATATGTCTCTGAATAAAATAAATATATAACAGAACTATATGATTAGACAAAGAAGACAATTTTTTAAATAAGTTTTTTAAATATATATATATCTATATCTATATATATATTACAATATCATTTAATAACAATTATCAAGGTATCATTTTTAATAGTATTGGATAACTACTATAAAAGAAAGCATTCTAGAAATGTACAATTCACACAAGCAACCAAACACCTTATAATAAAATTATCATTAAATTAATAAATAAAGTTAAAAATATAAGTGCTAACTAAAAAGTTGATATTTATTTAATATACTGGAACTTCAGAAATTTATTAATTATCTTAAAACTTAAAATGATAATGTATAATAAAAAAAATTTTTTTTTAGAATAACTTTTAACATATCTGTAATCACAAGATACTGAATGCAAATAAACACAATAACACATTTTTTGTTTAACACAATATATTGAAGTGAATAGAAAAGATTATGTACAGAATACAAAAACATGGAATAGATAGACGCAAAGTGAATTTTGTGTTGTGACATATTACTTACTACTCTCAACTGCCATGATAGCGCAACATATTAAAAAACATTTATTTTAAAATATAAATGCACAATTCACATATAAATTTGAAAAAGAAAATCTATTTTTTTTTAAATATATATCATGGATCTTTTAATATGCTAAGATTTATTTTCAGATGAGGTTAAATCAGATAATAGTGCAACACTTAGAAAAATTATATATTAAATATAATAAAACAGATATCAATAGTTGAATTTACACTAGAAGAAATGTATATTCTACTGTATGTGAAAGTGCATAATACCAGATAAGTTTTATAAAATATCTTATTGTTAAGGAAGTGCATGTTCTACGTAACTACTTATTAAATTACATTCTAATTTTAATTATAAGCTGAACAAATATTATATAATTTAAAACTTACAATAAAATTTCTAGCAATATTTTGAGATATAGCAAAGTATTATAAATATTACTCACGTGATAAAGTGTTTATGTTGTCAGCACTCCCAAATTTATTTTTAATAAGATGTGCAAACTCCCTTGGTTTTGACATAACACTCCTAAAATAGAAGTCAATAATTCATAACAATCTGATAGTAAAAAAATAAACTAGCTGAAATTTAAATATTATATCTATCATACAAATAATAATTTCATAAATTACATAATAATGTAAGGTATATTATCTTAAATTCTTTATCTACTTGGATGCATACATAAAATAAGGAGATATTTTAAAGTATATAATTTGCAAAAAAGAAGCAGTTTAGTATTATTAGAACATGTATCAAATTGAAACTATAAATTCTTATTGTATATAAACATATTATAAAAGTAATCAATGACTCATATTTGACAAAAAACTTTTGAATAAGTAGAGTTTTTTCTAACCTCAATTGTATATATAATTTTAATATTTTCTTTTGTTGTTAAATAATAACCGTAGAAAATTAAATCTTAATTAAATTCATTATTAACATATAATGAATATTTTGTACATTTGGATCACAATCTATTTTTATCATAACACTCACCCTGAAAAACCAGTGATTCCGTCCCTAATATTGCCACCCACATTTCTGGAAGGGAGTCTCAAATTAGAAGAAAAAATCACTCTCTATACTTAGCAATGAGTGTAGAGGATAGAGAAAATAAAATGTGAAGACCAACAGACACCATATCATAGAATCAAATTGACATGAGTTTAATTTGTGCAAAATCCTTTTGCACATTAGCAAGAAGCTATATTATATATCATGCAACATGCATAATGATGCTCATGTATATACAAAACATGCTATGTTAAAAAATAATATCTATTATACAAGAAACGCCATAACTCTTTGTTTACTTGAAGTATAAAGATAAGCAAAAATCTACTTATAAGAATTTCAACTATTTATACTTTAAAGCTAATACAAATTTAATTATATAAATATAAATATTAAAATAAAAATACGTACTTTAATCCTTGTCCCATATCACGAAGTACTTCTCTTGGTTGTCTATGACCTGCAGGTGCACCATTCATTTCATAACTTTTTAATTTTTTTTGATAACTGTCCAACTTTTTTTGTAACTGAGAAATACTATTTGCCGATTTTTGATTTTTCTTTTCGAATACTGTTTTAATTCTAGTTAATTGTTGTTTATCCGCATTTGCAGCCAATTTCAAATATTCATTAACATTTTCTACAAAAAACATATAATGATATTTCATTAAATCCAACATCATAGTAATATAATAATAATTGTAACAATGAGAAACAATTCACCATCACGAGTTGTTTGCTCAATACGTATGAGTTCACGCGTTCTAGCTATTTTACTTTGAATATGTTCGATCGCTTGTCGAACTCGTGCAGCGCTTGAGTCCACATCATCGCTTATTAATTCAGAAGAGCCATTAGATAGGAACGATTGTGTGGTATGATATTGTTCCTACAAATAAACATTATATAACAAAATACATTTCTGAAATATTATGTCTTAATAATCATATTGATATTATAATATTAAAAAGTGTATAAAAAAAAAAAAGAACTCTTTCTTGATACTAATTAAGACTTTGAATCTCATATTGAATTCGTTAATAATGTTACACAAATAATTCTTCATTCTCTAATCTATGACACTTATTACATTGTCATAAGTGGTGACCTTGCAATCTTATATAAAAACGAATGCAAACACAATAGTGTTTTATCTCAAGATGTATCGATATAAAAATACCATTTCTATTATATGACAAATAATATTGTGTACATGTTTAAATAACATTAAGAATATAATAACTTATATATTAAAAACATTAATTCAGCATAATACGTACTCCTTCATCATCGGTTGGAGGTTGAACATTTGGCACAAACTCATCTGGTTCGGCAGTGATTGGATTGCCATTTGATTCATCCATAACATCCCCCATACGAATTATAGTACCTGGTGATCTTTGTCTACTGCTACCTTTCATGCTGAAGCTACTCCCACAACCACCACAGCTGCTACCACTGCCTGTGCTACCCTCTCCTGTCTGGTAGCTATAAAAAAGGAAGATTAATGTAATATATCATTTCAATTACTAAGAAAATTTATTACTTTGTTTGATTAAAAATTAATAACTTACATTGCATTACGTGCTTTTGGTGTATGTTCTAAACTAGCTGATTGTTGGTGATGCGCTTGAGAAATAGATGTATTCCCTCTAGTAGGAGAAGTGCTACGCGAGCTGTTTTTACTTGACGAAGTCACCATCAAGCTAGCCATTCCTTTCTTCTAATAAAGTTTATTACTAGGATATTTGACAAATGCCACATGGTGCATTGAATCTGTAGTTATATAGACTTTTTATTAAAAATTTTTATCAGATGATTCAGAGTAAGATAAAAGTTATTCTCAATACAAATCAGCAATATCTATAGACAAATATATAAATGTATACAAAAGATTAATATACATGAATCATTCTATATTATAAGCTATCAATTTTATCTATATAGTAATAAATATGAATGTATTAAAAGATAAATTCATAATACTAATGTATCTTGTGATAAGAAATTTTTTCCTTATTATATTAATTTTTTTATTAAGATTAAATAAAGATCAAATAAATATATATGAAGATATAGAATGTAAACACCCAATATCTTTAAAGAATATTAAAACTGACTATAAATATGAACCCATTATCTTAATAGAGTTATACAACTTTTCTAGTAGTATCTAGTATAGAACAACCTTTGACCTAATCTAACTGAAGAGTCATTGTGATTATCATAATACAAGAACAAGCTGTGTAATATCTTACATAAAAATGATTTCAATGATCAATCAATAAAACAAAGAAAAAAGAACAATAAATTTCTTAAGAGTAATATTACTTTAAAAACAAATCATTCGCATAATTTAACATATTATAAAAATGTAATTGTTACGTGAGATTTAAATATATTGAATTATATACATTTAGAAATAAGAAATTCAACTATAGTTATAACATTAACATTGATACATGACAATAATTAAAAAAGAGGATATATTTGAGAAACAAATGACTTTTCAAATTACCATTTCTCTTATGTAAAGATAAAACTTTTCAATCAAAAATAGAATTGGCTTTGATCCTTCCTGGTTGTTACAGAAGAACACACAAGCAACAAATATCAAGAAAATTCATACAGCTTAATGTTCGTTATTAACTTTCTCTCGATCGTCAAAGCGTCGAAAATGGTGCCATACGAGTAGAATTTCTTATATTTTCACTAACTTATGGCACGCCGAGAAATCGCCACAGTCTTACTGCGGACACGTAAAACGGTATATTATTAGTTGTGCGTTCGTTTAAACCTATAGCAACTCTATCGTCCCACCCCTTATACACGACTTCATTATAAAAGCAGGACGATTTTCAAATAAAAACAAACTTTTTGACCTGTCAAGTCGCACGCCCGACTTCCACACACATTCTTTCTCTCTCTCTCTTTCTCTCTATTCTCTTATTCTTCCCCTCCCTTTCCCCCTCTCTCGCTCTCACTCGCTCACTCTCTCTCTCTCTTGCTCTCACTATCTCACTCTCTTCCCATTTTCTCGAGTACGACTCTATACGAAAATATATCGATAAAACTAACTCACCTTCTTTTATTTTACGATGCACGTTCGTGGTTGTAGCATGTTCTCATTTAATTCGATATAATGTCAAACACAAAATATCGGTTTTGTTTGGCGAATAATTTTCTTTCTCTTTTCTTGCTGATGTTGTTCGTCTTTTTTGTATCTTTCCGTGTCCTCCCTTTATCTTCTATCCTTCTTCACTAGATTAATAGTCAAAGAATGATTATCGTATTCGTAATAACTTTCCACGGGTGTGTCATTGTCGCGATTCGTCACTTCTTCTATACAACGACGTTAACGATATCGTCAGGAGGTTTAAGCGACGTTGTTCGATCGTATATGATATCGACGCTACTAAACTCATTCAGAATCTTTCGGGTGCACGCAGTAACGCGGCGCATACGATGTATGCCGCGCGTATGTATGTACTTACTAACACAATTATATAGACACAAATTATATACAACACGCAGTATGTCAGGTTCTTCGAAAGTGTCTCATTTCGCGGTGTAATACGTCGAACCACAGAATGACAAGTGCAGGGGGTAGAAGAGGAAGATAGATGATGGGCTTGTACGTAGGGAGGACGCGTCGATGAATCTGTCGAGTTCTAGGGATAATGGCTGCTGTTACTAGGGACACGCGAAGTTATGCGTTTACCGCAGAATACGTCAGTGTTGTACGTACTTTGTTCTATCTTCGTTACATTATTTGTAGTTCTATTACATTATTTGTAATTATTTAAAATTTTATCATTTTTCTCTCTCTCTCTCTTTTTTTTTTTTTTTTTTTTTTTTTAAGAATACACACTTCGATGAGGACGAAGCATATACATATTTTATCATGAAAAATATTCTTAGATTAATTTCAGAAAAGGTTATTTTTCGCAAAGAATGATCGTTTCCATTCTATGGATTATTACTTATTAATATTTACAAAATTATAATTATTGAACGTGATATGTAAGAATATGATATAGAAAAAAAAGAAAATTATGGTTTCACAAATACCAAAACAAAACTTATTTACATATTCGTTAGAATTTATGTAATATTATCTTTTATAGCATACAACTGATAGAAATGGCAAGTTTTCCAAGATATATCATTTCAATGGAAACCGTATCGTATAATTAACGTAATAATTACGGCACTGTCCTTGTACATTGCACGAACTTTGTCGATTTTCGAGGACAAACGCCATTTTGTTTTTTTATATTCTGCATATTCTTTTTCTAGAAGTACCGTTTCTCTCGTTATGTCACGTAACATATTATTTTCATATATAATTTTCTTATTTTACTGGAAAAAAAAAAAAACAGATTATTAGAATATAAAAACAAATAGAATTACATAATAGAGATAAATATGTTTTTCAAAAATATCGTTCATTTTATTCTTGACTCAATTCTTTCAATTTTTCTAACAATAAATTGCCGAACGAATCTCTATATTGTGGACTTGTGGAATTCAACAAACTGTATGGCGTTTCGAAATATTGGTTTCCCTTGTTCGAAGCGTCGTCGTGTTTATTTCCAACGATTGTAAAACCTGCACTGGATAATTCAATACAATATTTTAAGTTTTCCAATGTTGTCAAATTGAAATAGATAACTTGATTCGTACTACACAATCTGTCGGATAATTTTACGTCGTTCACGTGATTCTTGATATCGTTGATCACAGATTGTGCTTCCAGTTTCCATTGTTCCTCATCTAATATCTTATCCTCATTATTCTCCATATTTGTCATTTTAATAACTTTATTGTTATATCATTAATATATTTGGATATTCGTCGTTAGAATTATTTTTGATTTTTACCAACAAATCTTTGACGGTGTCACAATCCAGTTCTTGGCAATCAAGGAAGGAAGATAGTTTCATGCCAAAATCGTGTTTTTATCGCACGACGCAACACGTGCACAGGTTAGATTCAGGGTCAAAGACCACCATTGGCAATTGCGTAAGTTTATTCGTGCGTTATTTCCGCTTAAAAGGTGGCTACAGTGTCGTACTCTTAAAAATCTGGTGAAATCTTTGATGGATATTGCTATCCTTGACATTGACAACTGTTTTATGCAGAATGTCGTAATACTGATTCTTGTACGTATGTATCAATGCACTAAACTACTACATCTTCATTTTTATACGTGATATCTTCTTTTATCATCTATCGCGTTGTCATGGTTACGATACGTCGAAGCTATGACGTAGATACATCGTACACATATCTATCTATATATATATATATATATAACACACACCATGACATAAGCAATATGTACTTGATAATCAAACCGATAAATCAAAGAATTATCTTCATACGTTTACTGTAGCAAGTGATAACGCAAGTTAGAAAAATTTCCGTTTAGGATGACGTTGTTTAGAGAGCGAAATTTAAAATTTTTCCAACAGAATTTGTCAATAACGAGGTTATATTGTTTTCTTGACAAGTACATTGAAAATACAAGTGTAGAAGAAAAAGTTAACGTTTCAAAATGAAAAATGAGGTATGCGATGTCTTATCAATTTGAATAAATATACGTAATCATCATTTATGTCAATAATAAGGCTGTATTAATTTGCGATTTATTCAGTTTGGCAAGATCTTCGAGTAAAATATAATAAATTAATGTAATTTTTTTAAATTGTTTAAATTAGTTTTATTGCTTTTGATTTTCGTTTTCATTTTCCTCTTTTTTTTTTTTTTTAGTATTGCATTGTTTAAATGTAGCGCCGTAGAATTGATCGAAAAAGCATAGTAATCGAACACACCCTCGATTTTGCACGTCAGTGACGTCCTCATTCGTCGCCCTTATTAGTTCGTATATCTGCCACGTTGAAAAGTACGTCGCTTCCGTCGCTCACTCTGCCACGTAATGTTGTGTGTGCCGTTTATAAGTTGCGTTTGTGAAAAGATTTACGTAAAATTAATTGTAATGTTTGCAATGTGCGGCCGTGTAATCGAGAAGATATAAGATCGGTCGATCTTCTTTGTGAGAACCACATCGAGGAGGTAAGCCGAAAGATTAGTGATTGAATTCGAAATAAATCGAAGGTTGTCCGTCAGACACATCGGTCTGCTTTTTACTAGATGACGTTTTAACCTTTCGAGCGCGTGCTCAAAAGCTCATCTAGATATCCTACTTTGTCTGAACAAAATAAATTTAATTGTAGGAAGAATTTCTTTGAACAAAAATTTAAATGATCAACATTGGAATATCTAATACATTTCCGTGAACGTTCTTAATTTCGAACTGTCATAATTATTGAAAGGTCAGCTGATGACACGATACTTTGATGACCCGAACATTATTTTACTTTTATTTCTTTTAGTCTCAATTCCATTGCTAAATATGACGATGCTGTTGATTACATCTTTCTTTGTTTGAAACATACGTTAATAATAATTGTCTTGAATTTTCTCTTTTTCTTTTCATTGATTGATCATGAAATGCTCTATTTACCATTTTCTTCTAGAAAATCGAGTTTAATTATATTTTATAAACTTTCATTCTTTCTTTCTACTATTATGAAGTATAATTATATAAAGAATACTTTAGATGTAATATATATATTATAACTATGTATTTAGTTTTAAACAATATCTTATTGATTCTATAAATATTTTTTTTGTAATTTTTGATGATAATAATTGTAAATATGAAAGGTATTGTATTAATCAAAAAAATGTATAAGACTCTTTATGACGAATAATTTTTCTTTCTGTTTTATATATTGATTTAATAATAAAAGTTATTAATATCAATAAAAGATTTATTGATACTTTCTTATATATTTTGTAAAACATCAGATTGTATACTTGACCTTGTTTCAGTGATTTCTAAAGAAAGAACAACATGTCTCACCCAGATGGTTATCAGTATCAGTCATATGTAGATCCTAATAATTCCTTAAAAAGTGAACGGCTACCGATAGTAAATGGTCAATCTACTGTTAATCAGCATATACAAAACGGCATGCAATCACCACATTCTAATCTAACTGGTATGTGTATGTTAATAAGAGATATGAATATTATTTTTAGAGGGGAAAAAAAAGTTAGTATTTTATTTGTAAGTTATGTAATATTTTTAGGTACACCATCATCACAATCATCTCGTGATCCATCAAGAGAAACATCGAGAGATCCATCTCCAACTCAATATTTACATAATCAATATAGACCACAATTACCAAGACCTCCTATGCCACCAATTAATGGACAGCAAAATATGCATCTGAATGTTAGGCCTCCCTTATCAACTCAAACGCAAACACAACAATATAATCCTGCCACAATTCCTTACTCCCATAACCAATTCAATCCTAGTGCCACAAATATTGCTCCTTTAAATAGCGCAGGCAATGTCTCTTCTGCATTTGTTAGTTTGTCTTCAAATGTACAAGAAAGTCAAGATATTAATTCACATAATATGCCTTCTATATCTCAAGTCTCACCAATAAATTCAAGTCATAATACATTATTAGAATCAGATGCTAAAAGAGGAACTGCTAATTTCCCTTCCACTGAATTGTCTAATGAACTATATCAAAAGACACCTACTTGTCAGTCTATAGGCCTATCAAGTAATACAGGCGATGTACCTGCAGTATCTGAAAACTTTGATAATGCAAGTCAAAAGTCTTCTATTATGCAAAATCCACCTGGACACTCTCTGGGACAATCTAGCATGAATGTATCTTCATTTAATCAGAGTGGTCAGAATGAATCTTTGAATATACCTTCTCAAACTCAAACTGAAGATGTTATGCCAAAACTTATAAATCCTAGCCATTCTCCTCAAATGATGAATCAACGCAATCCTAATTCAGCAGTTTTGAGAAATACACCTAAAAATGTTAATTCTGAGAAACAGCTTATAAATTTTGCATCTCCTC
Organism: Vespula vulgaris; assembly: GCF_905475345.1. Lineage (NCBI taxonomy): Eukaryota > Metazoa > Arthropoda > Insecta > Hymenoptera > Vespidae > Vespula > Vespula vulgaris. The sequence goes on along the minus strand of NC_066586.1, from coordinate 4,646,314 downwards.
AAAATTTGCAGAGTTATTTGTCCCAGCCTAAATATGGAAGTCAGCAAAATATTTTCAACAGTCCACAGAATGTACAAGGCAATCCACAAAATGTGCCATCATTTGTGCATAATTCTAGTGCTAGTACACAAAACTTATTTGTTAAACAACAGCAAACTCAGCAAACTCAGCCTACTCTTCATAGTTCAAATATACCTGTATCAAGAAATATTACAGGAGTTCAAGATAATTTACCACAACAATCAAGAGTACAGTCTCTACATTCATTACAGTCACCAGTTCAAAATCAGACATTTGGCAGTCAAGATTCACTTGGACAAGAATCAAATTCTCAACTAAGTCATAATATGTATGGTAGTCAACCAAATTTAGTTACCCAAAGAAATTATGCGCAAAATTATTATGGAAAACAAATGTCATTAAACACTGCCAATACCTCGAGCTCTGCAATGTCACTTTCAAGATTTAGTGAACCTTCTAATAATCCTGGTCTATCCTCAAGGCAGCTAGTAACTATGCTACCACCAGGACAGCATTTGTTACAAACTGTAATTATATACATATTTAATTTTTTTTATAAATTATAGTTATTTATATCATGTTTATATCATTATATTCATTAATAGGGTAAATATGACACACAATCACCATATTCTGGACAATTATCTAATATTCCTTTAGATCCTATGTCTATAAGATACCCTGGATCATATCCTGATCATATGAATCAACTAAATAAGCAGATGAATACAATGTCAGTTACACAGGCTGGTTACAATAAAATATGGGTAAGTTAGTTATGTTTTAGATATTTTTGCCTTATAAAACTATCATATATAATAATTATTTTTTTAGGGTGTTGATTCCATTGATTTACTACAGTCTAGAAATATTTTACCTCCTGAAAAGATAGAACCACCAAAAGTTAGATTACATCAAGAATTTTTGGATAGTGTTAATTGTAATCCAGAGTAAGTATATAAAACTTCTTAAGTATATAAATATTGATACTATTTATTTATTGTTTTTATTACAGTATATTTAGATGTACATTGACAAAAATCCCTGAGTCTAATTCATTGCTGCAAAAGTCAAGATTACCCTTTGGGATTTTAATACATCCTTTCAAAGATTTAAACGTAAGTTATATGATAAAATAATATTTTGACAACTTTTAATGATATAATAATGAAAATTTCTTTTTAGCAATTACCTGTAATTCAGTGTACCACAATTGTACGTTGTCGTATTTGCAGAACATATATCAATCCATTTGTGTATTTTGTTGATTCTAAGAGATGGAAATGTAATTTATGTTATAGAGTAAATGACCGTAAGTAATACACGTTATTTACGTTAATTAATATGTAAACAATAAAAGTATATTATTTATTATATAACATTTTTTATTATATAATGATATGTGAAATAGTTCCAGGAGAGTTTCAATTTGATCCAGTAACTCAATCTTTTGGGGACCCATCCAGAAGGCCAGAAGTCAAAACAAGCACTATTGAATTTATTGCACCTAGTGAATATATGGTATATATTACAGTTTATATTTTTAACAATATACGATATTATACTCTCTTTTGTAATCTTTATTTTTTTTTTACTTTTATTATAGCTCCGTCCCCCGCAACCAGCAGTTTATCTTTTTATACTGGATGTTTCAAGGCTTGCAGTGGAAAGTGGTTATCTCACTGTAGTATGTAACATAATAATTGATGAATTATCAAGATTACCAGGTGATGGAAGGACACAAATTGGATTTTTGGCAGTAGATTCAACAATACACTTTTTCAGTATGCCTGACAATGTATCACAGCCTCATGAAATGGTTATGCTAGATGTGGATGGTAAAACATTTAAATAAGATAAAAAAATACTCATTGAATGAAAAAAAAATTATGATCTCAACATACGATGATATATTTTCAGATGTTTTTCTTCCATGCCCAGACAATTTAATTGTTAATCTTAAAGAACGTGAAGAGTTAATAAAAGATTTGTTAGCCCAATTGCCAACTAAATTTCAGGGTACTCATGATACAAATAGTGCATTAGGAGCTGCTTTGCAAGTAGCATATAAATTGATGGTACAGTCCTATAATATATACTAATAAACTTTATTATATTTCTTTACAATTTTTAAATATTTATTTGCTTATTATAATGTTAGTTACCTACTGGAGGAAGAATGACCGTATTTCAAACATGTTTACCAAATTTGGGACCTGGTGCTCTACAAGCAAGAGAAGATCCAAATGTTCGAGCTAGTAAAGATGTGCCTCATTTAAATCCAGCAACTGATTTTTATAAAAGATTAGCATTAGATTGCAGTGGGCAACAGATTGCTGTTGATCTGTTTTTATTAAATAGTCAATATAGTGATTTGGCAACGCTTTGTACGTATACAATGACAAATATAACAAGTTAATTTACTTTTAAATCAATCATTAATAAATAAAATTTCTTTTTTGCAGCTGGTATGTGCAAATTTTCTGGTGGTTGTATATTTCATTTACCACTGTTTCGTTCGTCTAAGCTTCAACATAGGGAATCATTAGAGCGACTATTACGACGTTATCTAACTCGAAAGATAGGATTTGAAGCTGTAATGAGAGTACGTTGTACACGTGGTCTTAGTATTCACGCTTTCCACGGCAATTTCTTCGTTCGCTCTACCGATTTATTAAGTTTGCCGAATGTAAATCCGGATTCTGGATTTGGAATGCAAATTTCAATCGAGGAGAGTCTTACTGAAACTCAAAACGTCTGTTTCCAAGCAGCACTATTGTATACATCAAGTAAAGGTAAGAAAAGTGATATTTGTCTTTCTGTAAAAGTCTTCTATATGTAATTTATAAAATATTTTAGGCGAAAGAAGAATTCGAGTGCATACATTATGCTTACCAGTGGTTTCCAGTTTGGTAGATATCCTTCATTCGGCGGATCAACAATGTATAATAGGATTATTATCGAAAATGGGTATGGGAAAAAGTAATCATTTTATGACAAATTTAATATAAATAAATTTTATTTATTATATAAATTATATGACAGCTGTGGACAGATCACAACAGTCTTCATTGTCAGATGCAAGGGATGCATTGATAAACGTAGCAATTGATGTTCTATCTGCTTACAAGTTGTCCCAGTCTATTGGGGAAAGTGGACTTTTTGCTCCAAATAGTCTCAAGTTATTACCTTTATACATTATTGCTTTGCTTAAATGCGTAAGTGATCGCTATTTTAATTGAAATTGTTCTTGTTATAGATTGATGATTACTTATATTATTATTATTATTATTATTGTTATTATTATTAATGGATTTAATTTTCTCGCACAGATCGCTTTTAGATCAGGTACAAGCACGCGATTAGACGATCGAGTATTTGCAATGTGCCAGTTAAAAACTTTACCACTTTTACAACTTATACAAATGATATATCCAGATCTTTATCCTGTACACATGCTTGACGATCACAACTCAGTGAATATAAGTGGCAAAATTTGCCCACAACCTCCTAGGTTACATCTGTCTGCTGAGAAACTAGATTCAAGAGGTGCATTCTTAATGGATGCTGGAGATAAAATATTTATATATGTGGGGAAAAATGTTCACCCATTGTTTTGTTGTAATGTACTTGGTGTTTCAGCATTTTCCGCTATACCAGAAGAATTTGTAAGTTTTTTTCTAAAGGAATTGACTGATACATATATTAGAATTTTATATTATTTATGATTTATTTACAGTACCAGTTACCCGAACTTGATACTGTAGAGAACAAGAGACTTCGCCATTTTGTATTTAGTCTGCAAGAAGAAAAATCATGTTATGCATCTGTGCAAATTATTCGGTAATGCATTTATTACATTTTTTTTATGTCTAATTTATTACTTTTATTACGTTTTTTTTTTTTTTTAATATATATGTATATATAACAATATACTTATTTTTTAGAGATGACAGTCATTTCAGGACATTATTTGTGGAACAGTTAGTAGAGGACAGATTCGAATCAGCCCTTAGTTATTATGAATTCTTGCAGCATTTAAAAACTCAAGTGAAGTAGTGGATAATTTGAATAATAAGTGAATATGAAAGAGTTGTATCAAATAATTTCTATTTCTTCATAAATGTATTATGGAAGAATCGCGAAAATATTGTTATTGACACAGTGAAAGTGCAAATCGTAAGTGGCAAACTGTGCTCAGGAACAGGATGTGATTTTCCTTATCAAGTATCACCTACATTTTTCATTCAGATAGCACGGTAACGCGTAAGTGTTCCAGTTTGCTGTTGCATAGTAAACAGACGATAATTATAAACGACATGTCATACAAAAAAGTAATCGTAGCCTTGTTAAAAAAAAACACGTTGAAGCATTTAAATGTAATAGATTGTAATTATTATTACTATCCATATTCTTACAATGTATCAATTGAAATATCATAGATCCAAATATCATGTACGTCACGTAAATTTATGTTATATCGGATACCTAGTATGTCTTACGCATTGCTTTTTCCATTTTTATTATCTTTCAATTCATATATACGTATTTTTAATACAATAACCAAACATGTTCTGATGAATTTTGCAGGTTTCATTTTTTGCTATATACACGCTTTAATGGAAGATCTTAATTTGTTGTTGTTGTTATTAATTTTTAAGGGAAACGTTCTAGCCATCTGTTTTTATCTTATGTGATGATTGGATTGTTAATCCGTTATTTTGGCATGGCAGTTAATACATATAGCGAAGTAAGAAAATTTATATATAAGTTTTACTATAATTCCATTAGATTTATTGAGATTTTTGTGAATTTATAAATATTGGTATCGTGTTATTTTAATCTTATGTTTACAATGGCATCTACAAGTTAAACATAACATTTTTCACGTTATATACTCATTATTTGCATTGATCAATTAAAATTTTGAAAAGAATGTAAAGTTAATATACAGAGAATTGTGTGTGTGTTTTTTTTTTCTTGATATAATACATTCATACGAAAATGTAAAATATAATAACGAAATAATCATTACATATAAATGATTAAATGATTCTTGTGAGTGTCTTGCATATGAAGTGCATCAATGCAAATTAAACAAGTATAGTTTGTTAGGTGCTCAAATAGAACTATGAATAATATGTATGTAAAATATTAGAGGTAGTTGAAAATTTCATCAAAGTCATTTATTCTAGGGCAGGCAGTTTCAAAAATATATATATAGCAATATTTGGATTTGATATTTATGACACTTCATTTCTCTCCTGTAATCGATGCTGCCAAATAAAAACTTTTCCATGTATACATAGTAGGAAAATTCAGTTTTTTTTTTCGGGAGAATTGCAGTGAAATAAATATCAATTGTTATATGCACCCACAGAGGGTCAAAAAAATATCCTCCGGTGTATCTGGAGTTCAATCGTTATAACTCGTGTAATGGCCTCAAACGACAATGTTCACAATAGCCTGACACGGATCATTCATTTTGGTATGTTATTTGGTTTATTCGTTATCGAATATTGATTATTATTAAGCTACGAAAAATTATGTGTATATATATATGTATGTGTATATATATATATATATATATATATATATATATATATATATAATATAAATATAAATATAAATTACACATTATATGGGATGAATGAGTACATATCGAGTGTAATTTCACCTAAACCAATTATTTATATGTCATTTATTTTAATATCTTTTGCTATATACCTTTAAAAACAAAGTAGCAAAATTAAAAAAATGTATGTCTAATAGCTTCAAAGTATTTGTTCATTTTATTTTTTCATACTATTACTTTTATAGCAGCATTAGTATTTTTAATAATCTCTACATATTTTTCTTAATTATGTTAATCAATAAATTTTACAAGTTTATTAGTACATATTTTGTAATTTTGTTATAGGAATTTGTTATCCATTTTGTATGTTTTTCTTTTGTATTTGCCTCCAAAAAGGTATATGTTACGGCGCATCGATAGTCGCGCATAGGTGGCAGCACTAACGGCGTCGGTGCTACGGCGCGTATGCGGTTTGATTTTGTTATCAGTAGTGGTGCCGTAGTTGGTGAGAGGAGGTGATCCTGTCGTAGCAGTTGTTCAACGATCCGGTAAGTTTTGTTTTGATCACGAGTCTTCAATATTTATATATATACGCAATATTTAAGGTTATAATACTTATTAAAATTTTTCAAGTTTTATAATCGTTCGTACTTTTTTTGTTTTTTATCCAAACGAATAGTATTATAACAGTAACATATATATATATATATATATATATATATATATATATATATATATACATATATATGTATATGTATACATACGTACGTGTAATATTTTCGTCGAATACGTGTTTCAAATAGCATTATTCACAGATAAATTAACATGTGAATTTCTTGATAAACGGAATAGCAATCAACGAAAGCTGGCAATCATCACGCGTATAAACGTACGAACATATCTATCTAATAAGTTTACTTTTTCGTGTATTTATTCCTCAACAAGTATTATACCTTACGTATGCATTTTTTGTAAATTTTTTTTCCATGATATATAAACACGCGCTTGAGATATATAGGTGTAAAATACTCATGCAAGTAATTTGTTTACTTTAGATTCGCTTTCGTACGTCTCTCGTATGCGTTTTATTGCACTTTTGCCGTTATATAAAGTATACGAGAAATTAACGTTTGTATGTGTTTTGCATTTGGTTCATTCACCCGATAATTAAAGACGACTACAGGGCGCAATACAATATATAATAACAGCTAATCAAAATGACGTGTAAGTTCTTCCGTAGCGTGATTAAAACGAATTGTGTTTTCGATACATAAATATTCGAATATATTATTAATTATCAACTTAACAATTACAAGATAATAATACGAATCATTCGGCATAATAGTTAACGTAATATGTATGATGATTTTTAAGTCCTTTTTTTTTTTTTTAATGAAAAAATTTTTTAATGAAAATAAATAGTGTAGCTATGTAACTATATATAGGTAGGTAACGTAAGTAACTATGTACATAGTAGATATAAATATATACAATAATCCTCACAATTATCCGTGAAAGTTTTAATGCATACGTAGCGAGTATCTATCACCTAAAAGTTACTTTACGGATACGATAGACACGCATATATTATCGATGAGAGCTTCGGTTAAGTGAAAACTTACTGTTATCTTCGATTAATAGTGTAGCTACATATACATACACACTTAATGTATAGAAGATAGAATACATTAGAATACATGTGAATCTCTCGTAAAATACGATCTCTATAATACTCGTTACGAAATGGTGAACTGTCTACTTCGTACTCTGAATTATAATTTTATATGTTCTCTCCTCGATTGGTTTTATCAAACTCCTTAATAACTTTCCCACATCTCTTCGCTTCTTCTTTGTCCCTATCCTTCTTCACTTCTCTCCCTCTTTTTCTTTCTCTCTCTCTGTATCTCTTCCATCATTCACTCATTCATCTTCTCTCTCTGTCTCTCTGTCTCTCTATCTCTTTTCGAACCCTTCTCACAATCAACCAACATAGGTATTCTCAACTATGCTAATTGCGAACTAAACGAACTAAAGTTTCTCGATTATAGGCGACAATGAAGGTCTGTGAGTTAATTTCGTTTTAATACTCTAGTGAATCATTAAGAAAATACACAGTTGCCCTGTAGTTTATCGTCGATATATATGTGTATACATTTAAATATAATATAATATATATATATATATATATATATATATATATATAGATGTAAAAAATAAATGAGAGAAAGAGAGTCGGCGGAATTCCTAAACGCATTTTATCTGCAATTTGCGCGTGTCTCGCGATATCGACCGAATCGATTAGAGGAACAAAGAAATGTCCTAACCGAGGCTTTATGTATGTATCTTTATATATATATATATATATATATATATATATATATGATGTGTATGCTGATGTATGTGTGGATGTATATACTATTTATATAGTATGTATGATGTATGTACATATGTATGTATGTATGTACATCAAATATATCGAACGGCCCTACTTTACGATAGTAACACGATCCTTTTGCTTACTGGAAGAATCACCGATCGTATTGACGTATCTTTTCCTAAATTACTGTAAACATCGTCGACGACTATAATCGTTTTTAATTTTTCATATAAAATATCATTTGCTAATATTTATCGTAATACGTATAAGTTTTCTCAAGTGTCAGAAATATGAATGATGAAAAGTTAACAGAATACAATAACTGTTGTAAAATGTACATCGTAAAGGCACGACGAGTCAAACGATAGAAACCTTTTAATTAGTGCTATTAATTAGCAAACTGTCCGTTGTTCATGTTATCCATAAACTAAATAGGGGTCTCGTGTATTTGTATGTATGTATGTATGTATGTATGTATGTATGTAATGTATGCGTGTATGTTATTCAAGGGCATGCTTTAGAACATTTAGCTCTTCGCTATTTCATCCACTTCCAACAAGGGTAGAAAAAGAAGAAAGCTATTCACAATCAGTAAATGTCGATGAATCCCGATGTCGTAGATTTTTTCTTCTACTTTTTATGATCATTATTGTTCGTAAAAGATTTCTCCATCATTAGTCACTTGGTCGCGATGGCGCGTCATTCCGCCTTGCATTATCCAGCTCGTGAGGTCCGTTTACTTTCTTTCTGTTTCTTTGTCTTCTTTTCTTTCTCGCTAGTTCGTGCAAAAGAATTTCATCTCAGCTCTCCTTGAAAAATGAAGAACCCCACCTTTAGAGTCCCCATTTCCACCAAACCCAAATACTTTTCCTTTTTGTAGCTACACTCAAGAATAGCGAAGTATCTCGGACAATTTATCTTACTTCAAATTCCCGAATTTAATAGTTTAACTTTTTCGTTCTCTTTCTCTCCCTCTTTCTCTCTCTCTATCTATCTACCTGTCCATCTATCCATCTATCTATCTATCACTATTTTTTTTTATCTTTTTACACGATACAAGCAGTTTTCTCACTTGAAATAATCCAGCGCAAAAAAAGTTGACTTTAACGATTAGTTACATATGAATGAGATTTTATAATATTGAGGAATAGTTTCAGTATAGCACATAGTTGTTACATTTTTTCGTATTTCAAATTGTCAGTCCGGCAGTTCGTTTAAACCTTTTACGAACGTAAATGAGTTCGACAGTGATTGATCGATATATAGACTCTTTCGTATTGGCAGTTAAATAATTAATTCAATTAGACCGAATCCGCATCGTTCTTTCTGGTACAAAGTGAATTTTTTACGAGGATAGACGTTTTATACGTAGCATACGAGTCAATTCACGTAAGTAGTGGAAAAAGTAGCTTTGAAAATAGACGTGAGAGCTTGGATAGTGGTTTAATCTCGAAATTTTCCATTTCTTAAATTAACCAATGCTATCGCGCTTGGGAATGTTGAAATAAATGGATGCGATCCAGGTAATTAATTACCACAATTTTAATGAATGTATTTAGATATGGTCGGATTAAGAAATTAAATAATGATAGACGTTTGAATATAAAATTGAAAATCTTTAATCGAATAATTATTACTTCCTTGCTATTAAATTTTTCGTTGACATTTAAAAATTTTCCGGTCATATCCGAAGTAGATATATACTTTGTTGTTTTTGTAATAGAAGAAAATAAAAAGAAAAAAGAATGCACACACTTTGCAGATCATTTTTGTGCTTATGCTACATGCAGATATCGAAGGTACGATAGGATAAATCCAATTTTCTAGGATATCGAGCTATATATAAAGAACCTATTTACATCCTCGCAGAATATAATATCGCAGGAATATATCGGCTATGGCCTTTCGAGCAAGCAATAGATATATGCTCTTAAAATTGACGCTCTATGTATATATCGTCGTGTGACACGAGATGATAAAAATTTTCTATATCACAAAACTAGTTACGATCGATGTTATTGTCATCGATTTGGCTCGAGGCATTAATATCCACAGCTTCTATATACTTTTGTCTTTTTTGAGAATATTATTCTCTCGTCATTTTTTTCCAACAATGAATTCAAAGAGAATTAATTAAAATTTCTATTTTACATTACACATTATTTCTTATTTTTCAACGATTATATATATATATATATATATATATATATATATATATATATACCAACTCGCTTACGTATCATTCGCTCTGATTATTCGTTTGTCCTCGCTCGTGTATTCCAGCTCAGAAGCAAAGCGGTTGGCCGTATGTATTGTATTCATGTGTGTGCGTGTCTGCCGTAAGCAAGATTGTTTACTATCCATGCAAACATTTGAGAGACAAGCGAGCATGCAACGCGGTAAAGCGTCAAATACAATTAACACCTTGCCGTTGCTTATTCCTTTCGCGAACTTACAATTAGCGAAGCAGTGTTTGCGATTTTACCTGTTCCAAACTTTTGACGAATTTTTCGAACTGTATTAACAAAAGCGTCGTTACGTATATCATTCCCATTCTAATAATATTCAATAATTTATACGTACCTATAAATCGTTGTAATGAAAAGTTTCCAAGCAGTCGCAAAAATTGTTACGTTTTTTTTAAAATCGAGTCTTTTTAGACTTGCAGTGTTTCGAACTTGGCTTGTAATTTTACGATCTGGAAAAAGAAGAAAGAAAAAGAAAAGATTGATTAGCCTAAAAAGTCTCGGATAAGAGTAATTGATTTTTAAAATTACTAAGGAATTTTTAGCCCCTCCTTGTATTTGCATCGAATCGAAATTAAATCGAAATGGGAGATTGTACCATTCTGAAGTATTTGCAATTACTTCTATAATACATAGTCTACTACGTACATATGTATTTAGCTATCTGTGTACTGTTCGATTTCTCAAGCGCGAAGCTGTTTCAACGAATCATCTCGGTGTAACGCGAAGCTTTTAGGCAAATAATGAGGTCGATCCCTTGCAAATGTTCGTGCCATTGTGTACGTCTATAGATGCGTGTAAATATCCTGAAGAAGTGGAAGTAAAAGGTTTCCGTGGAACATTACACACGCGGTCGTTTATCATTGGAGTACATATACATAGTAGATATATATAATATACACATACGTAATACGTACATACGATATGGAGTTTATATGTATGCATGTATGTGTATATACACGTAGGTACATGTACACGTTATCAGAATTATTTGGAAAAGAAGGATAAAGCTACAGGAACATTTGTTAAAATGTCTGCACTCACATATGTGTATATATATATATATATATATATATATATGTGTGTATATATATATATATATATTATATATATATCGCATTTATGTGTATATACGATATATATTCGAGCTTAAATATTAGATTTTATCGTATAAATAATATTATTGATCGATTGAGCTCGAGAGTTTACGTTTTATCGGCAGACAAAATTTTTTTTCCCTATGCGTGTGTGCGCGCGCGAGCGTGTTTTTATTTCACACGATCGTCCTTCATCCATTTAGTTCCATCACGCGTGATTAAATACCAAGGTAACTTTTGCTCTCCGATATTTGACTTTCCTAGACCCTTTCGACGAACCCCGAGAAATCCAATTAGCCCGTGAAACGTGTCATTTTTGGAGCGACGAATAAAATAACGGGAAAAAGTATAACGGCTATTATAAATTCGTATGGTGCATAAATTCGCTCGCGGCCGTGTTGAAACGTATTAACTTTGGAAACTCCACAGCGATTTGCATTTTGTACGTTCGTTTCGCTAAAAATTTTTTTAGATAGAAAATCGATGCTTATTTCCTCGTAGATGTATTTTTTACGAGCAATTTGTTTTAATGAAAGAAATCGTATTGGACAAATGTTCTCAGGTAATTTTAAAAATCAATCATTCTTCGTCGAGACTTTTTAGATTTATGTTTTTTTTATTTTTCCGATTATAAAACTAAGCCTAATTACAAGTTTAAAAAGTTTCAAGAAAAGTTTCTAATTGATTTTTAAACTCACCTAAGAACTTTTCGTCCATTCTCTATCAAAGTGAAACGTAATGGATTTCTCTGCGTTTTACTTTGGATCTTCGTAAATGCAAACTTTACTTATTTACGTTCCTTTTCTTTTTATTTCCCCTTCTTCGTTGAAAGAAACAATGTTCGAAGATCAGCGTCGTATCGATTAGTTGAAGCGTTCGGAAAATCTCTACGTGAGAGTAATGGATTTGAGTATAATCGGTGGCAATCGATTTGAACGATGCGACCGTATACTTCTTTGAAAACGATCGTTCGATTGGTAGAAAGCTTTCTCAGGAGCCACAGTTACGAGGTGATGTACGATCGAGTGCGGAGACGAACAAAAGGGGAAGAAGAGCGAATGGAGGAGGGTGTTGGCGAAGGAAGCAAATTGATGGAAAGGACTTATTAGACTTTGAGAGAACCCGCTGTGAGCTGGAAGGGCTTTATATGGGTAGAAAGGTACGATGGAGGAGAGACGCTATCGTGATCCGCGTTGTCTCGATTGGACGACGATCGACACGGTCCTATCGTAAGGTCGTATCGTTGACTCTCCTTTTGTAATGACGCGGTCTGACCTTTTGCTTTGTATTAGCTACGTCTCACGAAATATATCGTGACATTGATATTGCGTTTCCGTGTGGAACGAAAAATTAGAGAACAAAGTTCGACGATCCCTTATTTTATTTCGGATAAAATGGAAAAGGTAAAATAAGTTCGTGTGGGAAGATATAAAAAGCAATAGGAGACTCTAAAACTAAAGATAGTACGACGGAGAGATGGTTTTATAGAGAATTTTAAAAATAGTTCATTACTACATAGACAGTTTTTGAAAAGTGATCTTTTTTTTCTTTTTTCTTTCTTTCTTTTTTTTCCATCGGAAAGACAAACAGAGTTCAATGAAAAGAGGTCGAATTAATGTTCTTTTCTTGTCAATTCTCGTAGCGTCTAACGTAGTATAGCATGAGTTTTCCTTCTAATATTTATTACGATAACGGTGAAAGTGTTTCATTTGGGGAACCAAAGCAAGCATAGAGGCGGGTGGTTCATCTCGGGTATTACTCATCGGAACTTCCTGCTGTATAATGATACAATGGCTAGCCAGCAGCAGCAGCCGGTACATGTTGCAGCAACGTTACGAAGTACGGAAACATTCACTAAAGCGTCAAATTCTCTGTGCGAGACTTCCATTATCAATTATGTTTCAATACGTAACCTCGAATAAGAATTATTTCGGAATTTGTCAGTAGAGGGAAAAACAATTGTTGATTCGACGTTCGACTTTCTTTCTGTTGATTTTTCGCATTAGTATTTTCACATCGATTTCATCGTAGAGAGAACCAAAAGCTGCATAGAATCGACGAGAGACGTGGTTGTTACTCGTTGCGTTTTCCAATTGGCAGTAGTGTTGACTCGTACTAGTCAGACGCAACTCATTCGACGAGATCGTTCGATGATGGATGCGGAATGGGAGAGGAACCAGAATAGGGAAGGCAGGATTAACTGCGAAAATGGAAAGGATTTACATGTACCTATTGGTATATCGATTTGTCTGTCGACTCGACTTTTTCAAATGAATCATTTTTTTTTATTGGAATGTTAGATAATACAAATGTTACGAAAGCATTGAAAATATTTGCTTCTCTCTCTCTCTCTCTCTCTCTCTCTTTTTTACGTATTTTTTTTTCAAAATTGCTAGTAAAAATATATTTACAAGGGGAATATATGAATAGACGGTATACATTGTGATTTAACATCGCAAATAAAATCTAGTATTCTATTCATTGGTAATATAAAAGCCTCGCGTAATGAAAGAGTTACGTGATCACGTTTACTCTAGACGAGTTTAGAAGTCCTTTACGAACGTCCATTTCCGTGTATAAAAAGTTTAAAGAACCTTAGCTGGCACGTATACATATGTATGCTTTCGTGCTGCTACAATCAATGTTGCACAATTATACGGCTGAAAACTTAGTTAAGGTATTTGAAAGGTCTCTTGTCGGTGGTAGCCATGTTTGAATATATCGACCGGAAGTAGAAACTTCCGTTGACGATGATAACTAAAAAGTGAGAGAAAGCATTCTGAAATCACTTTCCGTTTAACTCACAACCATTCGTGACAGCTTACTGACGTAGAGGTTATTTGCATTCGACGCTTCTCCTACCACGATCATATACATATATCTAGGAACCCCTATATGGTGAATCTCCACGCGCCATTTTGAACGACCCGTCTCCGGTTGTTCCGTCGGAGTTGAGCGTTGGTAGACAACTGGAATATTGCATGTTATATATGGAGCGTCTCTTCTGCTATAAACAATAGAAGAAGAAAGAAAAAAATATAAAAAAAAGTGCAGGCAAGTTGATGTATGCGAGCTGCTGATAAAGAATAAAAGAATCGTTTTTCATATTGTTTTTTGAACGAACTTGTCTTCGAATAATTTCAGAATCTCATATAGTATGATACATGATAAACATATGAAAAGAAATAGAGAATAAAAATGATATGAAGGACGATATCTATAAACGGATAGAATATAATTTGTTGTAATTTATATGCATGGGTAATGAGTTTATGCAATAATTACTTAACTTGGATAGTTCACAATAGAGATTATCGATTAACGTAGGAATTTCCGTAATGGGAATTCTCGTAGCCCTTGAGGAATACTTAAATGCTTTTCTTATTTAGGTAACTAATTTCATTTGCATTATACTATAAATATAATACATATAGGGCGCAGGTAATGCGACATCTATAACGAACGATGTTACAATATTCATTACTAGGCCGATCGTATTGTTTTTAATTTTATTCCCATTTATATCGTCAGCTATGCTAGAATAAGATTAACGAGCATAGTTACAGAGGACCTGATCGGCTTGGATTCAAATCTATTGATGATGTCACGTAATAGTCATTTTTTATTTTAATTGACCCATTAACGTAAGAGAAGTTCAGAACCGTTTCTCTCTCTCTCTCTTTCTCTTTGATTCTTTGATTTTCTAGTTCGATTTTCACGAAAGATCGATATTACGATCGATGTTTCAACATTACTCATTTTACCCTTTTCATTTCTCGTTTCGTCTTGATGGCTCGTTAGCGTTAACTGCCCCCAAAATGGATTTTGCAGATTTCACCCATGGCACATCGTAGTTACTAACACAATTTCCGTAACATGGTTCACGTAACAGCGATTTGTGCTCTTGGCAATATTGCCGAAATATCTTGCTGTAGATTCAAGACCGTCCCGATAAGCCAACCAATTTTGTCGTTAATTGTTACGATAGACTTCTATGAATCTTTTTTTTTTTATATTTTTCTTCTTTTTTAAACGCATTGATACGTAATTTTTATTATATACATTTTTCTTCACTATCTGATTGGAAACGTGCAATTAGCGTTAATTTGTCGAAAATTTTACTGACAGAACACTTACTGCATGACAGTAAAATTTGTTACCCTCATTGTACTTTCTGTACAATGACAGAACTATAGAAGATAAGAGATAGCAAACGCCTTTACCCAGCATCCACCATTAATTGAGTTATATAAGATTAGAGAACTTACAATGGAATTAACTACGGCATGGTCTAGATGGTAATCTCCTCTGTCGTTAGCCACAACCTCGAAATTTCCGTGGATATGGCGTTGGTTACCCAAATGTATTTTTACAATTTGTTAGTATACGTAAAGAATCTTTGTTGATACAAAGCGATAGTATTTATATGAGAAGTTCGATCAAAGAAAATTTTTATATAAAAGAAAATTAATTATATGAAAGAAATAAAGAGACGGATTATTTGAAAAGTATTTAGTTTATCAAATAAAATTATTACGTCTTAAAATCTATATCGTATATCAATACTTCTGTTTCAAAAGAAATTTAATAAACATTATTGTGTAATTTATTTTGCTTTGTTTCGTTTATATGGAAAGCGTGAGAAAAGAATGGTAAAAAAACATGGTTTTTCAAAAGGTAAGCTACGTGTGTAGAACATTGTGAAAAAAATACGTTACCATTGAAACAAATATTTTTTCTATATTATTTTTTTTATCTCACATACGCCGTATAACTCTTGATTTTCATGAGAGATAGATTAAGGTCGGTTTTTAACAATAAAACAGAAATCCTCTCGATTCGTACGCAACTGTGATGCATTACGAGTTTAAATCGATGTTAATTAATTCGATGGTCGGATTGAATAAAGTTGATCCCTCTGTATCGATTTTGTCATTAATTCATTAATAACCAAATATAGTCTTTCGATCAATACAGGAAACGAAGCTAATTTTTAAAATCTGTCGTGTCGATAATAAAATTCTATTAGTTCGATTGTTTTCGAAATATTGATCGCACGTTGATCGAAGTTTGTCCATTTATTGTCAATTGGAAGCAAAGGCATCGATAATTTGATAAAGGAAAAGAAGTATACTCAGGTTGTTGTTATGATGTTCATGAATACGTTGCGATCGATCCATATTGGTCCATGCAACCAAATGTATTCTCTCAATCGATCGCTGCAACTGTTGCATTTAGAGCAAAGGAAAATGTCAAACGTAGGAGCAAATGATAATTGACACGAAACGAATAATGTAACCCCAAGGTTTATTGAGAAAACGTTTTCAAAGAGAACAAAGTCAAAGCGGATGTATATGTATGTATTTAGAAGAAGAGGATAAATAAGAGCTTATTTTCACATTAAAGTGTTATATTATTAAGCTCATATTTATGAATTAAAATATTTAAAACCTTCGTACTTTTTTATTCATCAGCTGTTCACTAATCGAATTATAGGTCCAAACGTTCAACCAGCTGTTACCGCGGATGAACCGGTGAACTTTTGACCTCGTCGACTGGTTTGATTTACAAAGTTTCTTGTATATTGCACTTCGAACGTAATTTTATCGACGATAATGTATTCTTGTCTTTCTGCTTCTCTCTCTCTCTCTCTCTCTCTCGTTTCGGTTTAACATTTTTTATATCACAATAAAAAACTAAAAGATAAGATAGAACTAGAGAAATATCACAAAAGATAACGATTCGGGCGAGGAGAGATAAAATATAATATAACGCGTTATTTGCCTTTTGGTTCCTTCACCGGAGACTTTTCACTCTACACCAAGATTCACTTAACTACGTTGAATTCGTACTGTGCTCCGTTGAATAAATTTAGTTTTCCGGCGTAATAGTGTTTCTACACGGAGGTATAAAATAATTTTATTTTTCGTCGACCTGATCCGAGAGAAATTCGATTTACATATATTTATAGGACTTTACCCTTAAATGTTCACGATGATATTTTATTTAATATTCGTACCTTCGAAAATAAAAAAAATGCACTGATCGACGTGTTACCTTTGTTTTACCTTAAATAGAATAATTATATTAATCAATATAATTAATAGATGGATCGTTTTACTTCTTATTAAAGAAGTCATACATTTATTCAAACATCTGCATGGATTACATGTTTAACCTTTTACATTTATTACTCATTAATGACATAACGACGATATATACCTTGCAGATTGCGGCGAAGTAGCATCCTGTTTCTTTGTTGGTGGCTGAACTTTTGACCTAATCGTGTCATTGCGGTCTTTCGTGCGTACTAGATAGAAACAGGATGGTATCGTGAAATATCAATGATACATCGATAATGTAACTTTGATTGTATCGTAAGCATGCTCTAATGGCCATTACAAAATTAGTACTCAGGTGTTACAGTAAAACCTTGCCTCGTTTTTATTACGTTTTCTTTTTTCAAAAGTATGTTCTTTCACGAAGATTAACGAGGAAATGTATAGATATCGTGTCTCGATAAATTCTTTTTCTAACACTCATTATTCAATATGATACAATACGAAATGAAATTTTATTGGACCTTTTGGCATTGTCCTTTGTGTTATTACCAGAATCATTATGATTGTGAGGGTTAAAAAACAACGATAAAGATTTCGTATTCTAATGAGTTTTAATTAGCTAATGCAATGAGTTCAACGAAGCTATTAAATATTTTGCATTATAAATTTATGTAAATCAACGGAATTATGTCTGGGTATACATCCAGCGATTATGAATATATTAAACAAAGTTTTTTTTTTCTCGTTGTAGCAGTAGAAAACAAAGCGTTTGTAATTAGTGTTAATTAAAAAGAAATATATAGCACCATATTTTACGAGAAGAATAAATTATTATGATTATGCCTGGTTAAGAATTTCAATGTTACGTCGTGATATCTCGCATAATAAGGAAAGCAGGTGTTTCTTGGTACAAAAGATATGACATAGAAATTTATAATGATGAATTCGTTTTAAACAGTTCATTTAAATAGAAAGTTATCTCTGACAAATTGATAAATCTGTTATTTCTAAGAACAAAGATAACGAACGCTTGTGTAAATAATCATTTCACGTTTCGTTAATAATTTATGTAAATCTAAATGAGATTAATAGCAATCAGTCATAACGATGATTTTATTATTGTTCTTTATATATCGAGAAATTCAAAATTCGATGATTTGATAGTTTCTTTTCTTTTTTTTCCCTTTCTTCCTTCTTTTTCTTTTTTTAATGTTTACTTAAAATTAATTTTTTCTCGTGATTTAGACACAAACCAGACATAATTATAACACATAATTGTATTATTTCTAATAATAGTAAAACTGAAATTGAGGTCGATAAAAATAATACGTAAATGCTCAACACGGTATGTTCTCATAACGTAAGGTATAAAACTTAACTGTCATTTCAGTTTGCGGATCTCTCTTGTGCATAGCTGTCAAGTGTTAGAGACATCGAAGTGCCTTTTGAGAGAGTACTTCGCATAGAAGACTTCTTGACATCAATTTTACGATCTTCTTCATCCGATCTTCAGGAGTGACAAACTTATCACGAATAGATGGGCAACTGCGAAATATGTAGGTCGAACATACTTTATTCTTTCTCCGGTTTGTTTTTCTAGGCATATATCGAGCCTGCTCACTGAAGAGTGATACACGAATGTAAACAATCGCCACATTTATTTTTACCTTTCCTTTGCGAACCATTTTTATGTACGCAGGAGGTACAAACCTTTTCGTTCGCTTTTCGAAATAGAACGTTTCATTTTATAGGAATGATTCGAAATATTTCGATGTAAATTAAGTGGTAACATTTTGCCAGAAATAATTTTTTATGCAAAAAAGAAAGGAAAAGTAAAAAAGGAAACATCTACATATACGTTCTATGATATATGAATCGTATGTTATTGTTATAACGCTTGACTATGTGCAAAACGAAATATTAATATACGTTTGCGCATGAGAATTATTTGTTTTATCAGCTAGTTTACGATATAGATACGTAAACAAAAAATTTATATTTCTTTTGAGGGAGAAGAATTTGGAAAATAAACAAAATTTTTGAAATAACGAAATAATTCGCTAATCGTGATTCTTTGTGTAGACACATATTGCGCTATAATATTCATGGAAACGAGTAATTTCACAAGCCGATATAAGGATTACATTATAATCTCTGTAACATACGATAGTTCCATATGAGTTTCTAATTCATTATTCCATCGTTAAGTTCTTAACTAAACTTTGAAATAATGTGAGTAGCTTAATCAAATATTGACCTCTCAGGCGATCAATCTAAAACAATCTCAACTAGTAATACAAACGTTTGATTGTTATTCGAGATGATTGGTTCGTGCACTTTCGTCGCTAAACATAGAAATGCATAGGAGATTCGACTGATCGTTCGATTTGAAATGATAAACATAGAATCGATTAAGTAATCGTCATTATATCGATGATAACACATTCGATCTTTAATCTCAAGGATAACAAAGTAAAAAAAGAATATATCATTCTTTTCTCATAGCTAATGATAGTGTCGTTATTGTGTCAAATCTTGTCAGTGTCGACGAGAAAGTCAGAAAGCCTGCTGTAAGGTAATTCTTCATTCACAGATACACACACATACGTATACTTACACGCCTACACTTTGTATGTTCTTTTAAAGATAATACTGTTGATATAGAGTCTACTTTTAGTTTCGTTCTACTCTCGTTTCTGAGTTTTTCATTTCCCAAATGGAAATTGATGCTCGTTCATTCTCGTTTCGTTTAACAAAGATACCATATGTATACGTTATCGGAATTGAATTTAAGCGAAAATTCATTTCTTGGTTATATTACGTGATTATTATCGATTATTACAGGTACATATATATATATATATATATATATATACATATATATGTAACTATTATATAATATATTGTTATGCTTGATAGACATCGATTGTAACAGACGTCGGTCGAGGGTAAACGTGTGGAAGATTGAGTGGATGAGAAGAAAAACTCTTAACTCGCAGAAATGTGACATGCTTGATGATACTTATTTGATACTATACGCACTGCTTTTCTAGTTGAACGATATAAAAAAAGTCTCTTTTTTCCTCAGTTCTTTCGATAAGTTATTAAGTTCAATCATTTCTAGAAAAGTTGCTTGCTTTTGATCGAACTTGTGGATTTACTTGCATTTGATCGTTATGCGCTTTCAAAGGATAGTGATAAAAGATTTTTTTTTCTTTTTTACGAATAATTATTCCACGATGCACCCGCAAAAACTTTTTCACGATAATTACGCTCTTCTTTAATCATGAAGTATATAATATCGAAAGATCGTATCTTCGCATTACACTTTTACTTTTAATTTATATAAGTCTCAAATTTATTTACTTGCAAGTTTAACTTACTTTTTGCTGAATCCTTATTCAGATAAAAGTTTCTTCTTCTTCTTCTTCCTTCATTATATCTCGGAATTGTTCGATGTAAATTAAACTTCTAATCGATCGTATATTAAAAGAACGGATAGAATTTGACAGAATTTCAATAAAAGTTTAATTTTAATTTGTATCGTTTCTACATTAAATTTAAATATTGGAAGTTGGATTTATAATCTTATATCGTATCATAAATTTTTTCAATTGACGCGTATAGATTAATCGGATCTTCGGGATTGATTAAATGGGATTTACGTCGATATTTCGAACGTCTCGATTTTTCAAAGAATTTCTTTTGAAATATTGTAAAAGCTTCAAAAGCGTTATCATCTCAGAAGATGTTTATAAAAAAGATGGAATAAGAAGTGATAGTGTATGACAAAAGAATTCATATTGCATCGAAATAGCAAAAGATAAATCGTTGGTAAGTTGAAAGCATGTCAGTATTATCCAGATATCTTCGTGTGTATGTATTTCTTCTATCTTGTCTCTTTGTTCCATTGTTGCTATTTTAATATTTTTTAAAGGACGAGAGTATCGCATACTTCGTCTTGTGAATACTAAAGTGACGTGATCTTTGTGACAATCTAGATCATAGCAAGCATGTTGCGGGATTTCCTTTTTCAAAAGTTGCTCTCATGCAATAATATGCACGAGAGTTTGTCTATTGACACTCGACGAAGTATCAGCATTTTCAAATTATTCCATTCTTATCGTCGTCTGTCACACTTTTCAAATATAAAAAAAAAACTATTTTTCATTTTATGGTTTGACTTGATTCTTTGTGTGAACTAATTTTCATTTTCGTATTTAAAAAAAGATTATACAATTCAATACTAGTAATAATATATTTATATCGATATATAGTTACAATATATTTGTTATAACTTATATTAGTATAAATACACTTTCTTCTACAAATAATACTTTACTGTACTAGAACTGTGTATAGTTATATACATTAAGTAATAATTTATACCTCGCGATTATTAATCTTTGAATAAAAATTAAGTTTATTTTATTTTAGAAAACGCAATAATATTGAAAGCATACATATATATCTATGATCGTTTTGACTTCAAAGTTGACAGAATTATTCTAAAGAATTAACGAATCTCACTTTGTATCATGTTTGACATATCAATGGACGAATTTTTGTCAAAGAAACGAATGATGGTGAAGTACGATTTTGTTGTTTTCATTTAAATCGAAGTGTGCTACGGATAACGATTGTTAACAAAACGAGCACAGTTCGTAACAAAGACAATAGTAAATTTACTCTTCAGAGTACTACTTTTTTGTTTGTTTTTTGTCAAGCGTGTGTACTATAGGTTTAAATTGGTACTGCTAGTTGTATTTCTTGCGTTTCTTGTTTCAGCTACCATCGACTTTTCGCTCGTTCGTTACCATCGTTTGTATTTCACGGTAATTACCTAGTGCTATTCGAAACAATCCTACTTCTTTCTTTAAAGCCATTAAAGTCTTTTTCCTTCTATTTGAAATTACGACTTCTTCGAGGAACTATATCTTTCTCGACTTTATCAAAATATAAAATCTTTTATAGCTTTATTTAATTATTAATTTTAAACGATATCAAGAGTCTTACTTCACGTTATTTAATATTTTCAAAAGCTGCAAATAATTACCTGAGATTTCTTCGATTCTAATGATCGAGATTTTCTTACTCGATATTTATCATAGCGTTTTTGCTTCCCGACTGTGAGAAGAGAGAAGCGAAGTACGTAAGTTCTAAGTAGGGCAACCTCTCTCTCTCTCTCTCTGTGCGGTGATAACAAATCGACGCATCCAGAAGTTGGCGCGTTCGCTGCATTAACGTGAAAGCCCGATATTTCACGTTTCTGTCTTTGACCTTTCCAGTATCGTTAGTAAGAATTTTTGTCTTTTTCACATATATCGATATAAAAGAATGGAAAGAAAAAAAAAAGAGATCGATTAGAAACAATTAGAAATCGTAACATTGAAAATTTATCCTTTCTAAAATAATAATATATTTAATAGTAGAAATAATATAATAATAAATTTGGGGAAAGCATCGTCGTATGGTATCACGGACGATCAATGTGAGTTTGATATAATCGAATATGTCAAAACGGTTGTAATTAAATTCGACGCTTTTATCTTCTCTTTGATCTATTAATTAATTTGCCATCATAATTATAAAAGCAGCTCCATTATTCGCTCGTCGTTGAACGACAATGACAAAGTTCTACGTGATGATATTGTCAAGGAAACTTCCCTCAAATTTTTATGCATGTTTCGGATAATTCGAATCGTGCTACTTCGGAGCATACCTTTAACGCATCCATGGATATAATTAATGAGTAAAGTGCATTTTAGTTTCAAATTTTAATATAGTACATAGTTATCGTTCCTTCTGATCGTGATATTATATAACATAGTAACAGTAAGAAGAAAGTTCTTTTTTTATATTTTGCATATCATTAAATATATTTTTCTATATATCCATGAGAATCGAATTTTATTACTCTAAAAAAGTTTTATTTAATAAAACTCTTTTTTTATTTTTTTATTATTATTTTTTTTTATACAGATATTAAGGAAACTTCGTAGAGTTGTGTACTTTATTTTTTAAAAAAAGTTATATTTTACAATATGTTTTGTGATACTTGCTTATAAGATGATATACGATAAATTAATAAACTTTAAGAATTTTTTAAGAAGTCTGCTTCGAGGAAAAATACTTTGTCTACGAACTGTTAGGAGAGGAAGGAACGGGATAATAAATGAGTTTGGCTGATGCTGTAAAGCTGAAATGGAGATTCGATGTTCACGGGTAAAATAAATTGCATGGGGAATACGCTCATTCTTTTTCATTTACAATTACAGCCATACATTTCGACCGTTGTTTCCTTGAAACGTCTACTTCGGATGATCGTTAATTCGTTGAAAATGATATAGTTACTTTTCATACATACATACATACATACATACATATATATATATGTATGTATATATATAGATGTATATAGTTTTCATATCGTTGCTCATTTTGAGATAGTTTAAAATGAAATTTCTTGTTTTTATTTTTGACCGTGCATTTAAATTTTTTAATATCTTCATACGAAGCGCGACCCAGATTCATAGAAACAAGTCGACGGAAGTTCATTGTTTCGATTGTTCACTGCAGAGAGTCGTAGTCGTTAGAAGCAAGATCCCTTGATACTCGGTCGAGCTGAAGCTTTAGTTTTTGAAAGATTAAGAGAGGTACTTCTAATGGTACTTTTCTTGAGCATATTTAGTAAGACGATATGAACGTCTTCAAACACTGACTTTAGATTGCGTTCTCGTCGTTTATATAAATTATAGAAAGGATTTCTCGTTGAAGGAACCTTTAGTTTACTGACGTTTCAAGTAATTTAACGAAATTTCCTGTATTTCGTTTGACATCAATATCATCTTCTATTCTCGAGAAACTATGATATTACTTACGGTAGATAGATATCATTTCCTTCCTGAATTATAGACGAAGTATAAGTCATACGGTACTAATAAATATCATCTATGACGTTCGTGGGTGTTTCAAATTTCGATGGACGACGTAAACTTCTCCCTTTGTCTACATTGACGTCAATGTGAATTAAGTTTCTTAAGTGATGCGTTAGAACAAAGTTTGTGGTATATTCAATTACAAAATATCCGTTGTGGTTGAATGATTTTAGTTGGTAATCAAACTCGCTAAAATGTCAAGTAAGTTTCCTTCGTAGATACGTCGCAGAAAATCGAATATTGAACTTGACCGAGCAATTAGCATATCTATTCATTTTTTAGTGGTTAGACATGGAAACAAAAGTAATCGTCGAACTTTCGTGTCCTTTTTTTTTTTCTTTTTCTTTTCCTTTTCTCGATCGTTACAACTTTCCTAGCTTTATTTCCAACATAACGAGAGCGTCAAGGGAATTAACGATGTCCTTCGAAGGAGAGCCACTTTCCTTTAATTTTAACTTTGGTCTTCCTCGCTAAATCGTTCTCGCCCAGATACTCTTTGAAAAATCGTTGGTAGCTCGTTGGTAACAGCGTGAACGAGGCTTGCCAGTGCAAATTAACTCTTCTCTCGAAGGCCTCTTAGAATGGAAAAGACGGCGTTGAAGTGCTGGTAGGCGTTCTTACGGCCTGTTGTTTCATTTAATTTGCGAAACCTCATTATCGTGAGCATAATTTAATAGCATGCGGAAACTCATTGAAGACACGATCACGCGTCACTGTCGCTTTTCTTTTACCGCTTCTCTTGGGAGGGATTAAGCAAGGGAAGGAAATAGGAGAAGGAAAGTTAGAAAAGTCGTAGCGTGGGGAAGAGCTCGAATAAATTTATTCCATGATCCCGGTGAAAAAGTACAGAAAAAAAGTTCTTGGAATCGAAGAACTTTGATGTTTATGTATGTACATATTTCTTTTGAAATTTATTTACATGAGTCATCGGGTATGTCACGTATCATGTATTGACGCGATAAACATTGAAGACTAGGTCGAACGTATTTGTGTATATACATAGATACGTCTTACTTAGTTAAATCGACCTTGCTTTTACGTTACAATTCAGTCTGTCTTTGGATCGCCGAGAGTGATGAAGTGAAGCATTTCTGTTCTATCGCAAAAGTCGTCACATATTTGAAGTAAGTAATATGTTTCTTATAAT
Source organism: Vespula vulgaris (assembly GCF_905475345.1). Lineage (NCBI taxonomy): Eukaryota > Metazoa > Arthropoda > Insecta > Hymenoptera > Vespidae > Vespula > Vespula vulgaris. Next base: position 4,620,851 of record NC_066586.1, on the reverse strand, counting down.
TTACAGCCTCCGAATCTAATCCGTAGACAACGCAAGCGTCGTAAGTACGTACGATATAATAAATATCGATCGGGGATGGGAGAGAACTCGCAGCTTCGAACCCCTTTGCCAGCCGTTCCTCCAGATTTATTATTACACGATATACCACGTGTGCGCTCGGAACTTATCGCGACGTATCGACATGTCGACAAATTTATTGCCAATGTAATATCTCCGTTTAGATGCAATTTGGATATTACATCTCGAGAAATGATACTCAAATATCGAATGATCATCGACGTATAATAATTTAACTTATGCAGATAAATGTATTGCGAATATTATTTAGCGAAAGCAGACGATAGAAATATTTCTTTGCGTAAATATTGCCGATTTAATTTCGTTCGATCACGTTTCTTTGTTCGTAAGAAATGAAAATCGAATATTCGATTTTAGTGAATTTAGTACGTAATAGTGGCAGAATGAAAGAGTAGAAGAAAAGTCTAGTTTCTCGGATATTTCCTCGTGAAAGGAGAAAAACCTTCGATGAATCGTAGTAGCTTTGTACGCTCAACGAAAGTGTCGAGAGTACATCAGCAGGGAAGCAGTCTTATATCCGGCTAGCTTTTTCTACCGGTAATAGGAAGCTATCGAGTCTTCAATCTTTCAAGATCGTATCTTATCCATTATCTCTTTTTAGTAGTCATCGAACGATTTCCACGGCGAGAGAATCAAATCAGACAGATATTACTGAAAGGAATTCTTCGCTATAGTAACGTAATAAATTAGATCGTAATGAGAGCGAGCATCCCGTTGGATTTTTCAAATATTTGGCGATGAAAGCAATGCAAGATGGATTTAAATAGAAATGAATCTCGAGTAAATCTCTTCACGGCTTCTACGAATCCGATCGATAATCCTCTTTTCGCTCGTAGGTTACGCGAAAAAAAAAAACAAGAAATAAAGAAAAAGAAAATGTTGATCGTCATTGAAGGACGTTCGATACGTTGTAGTGTATTTGTTGTTATGCACGAAGAAAACTTTTTTCTATAAGTGATTGTATCTCGTCGATAACGAAATAAACGAAATAAACAAAGAGAGATGAAGGAGAAGAGGAGGCTAAAATAGACGGAAAATTATTACAATCGGCCGTGTTCCTTTTCAGAGACCTAGTTAATTTTCAATCTCCTTTGTCTTTCGTTTCTCGACGATTCTTCCGGTTCTGGGTGATGTATATCAATGAAGCCTGTTGATTGCTTCTTTCTCAGATTCGCATCGAGGTAATAACATTCGCGTGTCTAGATTCGTTGCATTTACATACCGATCGATCATTTCTACCGATCGTTTTGTAATTTCACGTTATTATTTGTCCTTTTACTTTTTTTTCCTCGTTTTCATAATAAGCATTTCACGAATGGTTTCCTCGTTAATAAATATCCGTTAACAAAATGAACAATAATTCCGCTTTTATTTGATATGTACATACCTTATCGATTATACGTCGAGTAACTAAATATAACTTCGTCGAACGAAAATTCACGTTCCGAGCGGTGACTCTTTGACAGGAAAATTGATTTTTTTTTCTTTGATACTCTTTGATTTCTTTTTCTCGTTTAAACTTGAAAAAAATTAGAAGAATTTTAGAGGTTGCCGTTTTTATCTTTTTCTAGCTTTTACGGGAAGAAGAAATTTGTAACGGAAGCAAAATCGTTTCCATTAAAGTGGATGCCGTCGTAAGCGCTGTAAGCGAAGTACCATTTCAAATCGACGAAGCGAAAGTAGCGCGTAAGCCTTTAGAAAATTTCTGTTACTAACATTGCCGGGAAGATCCGGAAAGGTTTCTCAACTAAAAGGATTCTTCTATATATGATTCATTTTTCAGTTGATCAAACAAAAAATAATCCTAAAGTGATGTTCATTTAACGAGCAATATGAAGAGAAAGAGAGAAAGAACGAGGAAAAGAGAAACAGAGAGACAGAAATAGAGATAAAGAGAGAATAAATATAGTATACTATAGTAGTCCTTGGTCAGCGCAAATAAGAACACGACCTACTAATTTTCATGGACGTATATAACAGCAATACCGTTATTTCCCCTAAAATTACGTTAGTATTATATTTTAAGAATTTAAATTGCGTGTAATATTACATAGATTATTATTACGTAGATGAACTTAAATAAAGAAAATCAATTTTCGTTAATACACGATATTATTTAACAGATGTTCAAGCTTTCGGTACACTATAAATAGTATCGATGATTGTAACGGAGACTAATACTACTATAAAACATGAGTTTATACGATATATATATATATATATTTGTTAGAACTCGAAACGTGACTAAATGAAAATTTGGGAAAAGGAGCTCAATTTGAAATTGGAACGTGCCCGAAAGCGTAAACTTTTTCCTACGACAAACGATGCGTCTTTCAGACACGTAACTGTCAAATTTTCTTTCGTATATCAGAATGTAAAGGTTGAAAAACTTGTTTAGTTGGAAGACAAGGTATCGGACAAAGGATCGATAAAAAACGTCAATTTTCGATCACATATACAGCTTACGATCCCCGGGGTATATACAGTAAAAGCGTGAGGGACATCTAGCAAAAGCGATAAACGAGAAATTCGGCGTTACTCCTGAAAAACTTTCTTCCTGATTTAATCAGCAGAGCCGTACCTATTTTCCACTTGGAGAGATGAGAACTCTTCTTTTACGTCTTACTCCGACAGCTTTCGGCTGATCCCATGGGACTTCGGCGATCATCTCTATCCTTATATTCGACGGGACAAAGCGAGAAAAAAAAAAGAAAATGTAAGTTTCGACGATCCATCCCATATCAGTTTCTCTTTACTTTCTCTTCGTTGAATATTCTCTTTAGAATATAGAAACTGTCGTGAGTTTGACGCGCTTAACTCATTAAAACCTATGCATAGGGCGTCCTATCGCGTTATTCTCCCTTCGATATTCCTTAGGTTCTCAGCTCTCTTTGAATTTGCCAAAGTTTATATGGACCGTTTTAGAGGAGTTAACGCTATTCCATTAAAGTACATCTAAGTTTACGCAATCTGAGTTATACATATATTTGACTGACAGTTTAATGATATTATAGATATAAATATGTACGTCTTTACGAAAATATTTTTAGATTAGAGTGTTATTAACCTTTCGTTAATAGTTATTAATCGTATAAAACGTGTTATCAGAATTAAAGACGAAAACTTACTGTTTATATTCGTAACAAGAAGTTAATTTTCTTACATCGTTCGAGATATTATCGATAACGTCTTTGATCGAATATTCGACGATACGTACGAACACAAACGACAGGTTCGTTTATGACAAGGGTTGGCGTTTTCTGAATATGACATACAATTGACATGCAAGGGGTGCCCTTTCCTTTATGAAAATGGGACGTCCCGATCGTTACGATGGCGCGTGGGCTGGGATCCGAGTCGCCCCAATTGGCTCCATACAGAATTCGTATTCGTGTCGTACGCGTTAGCGGCGTGCACATTTTATCATAGACACGAGCTTTTACAATAGCTCTACTATTTCCGACCTTAAATATTATCCTAAATAGCGTCGTTCATAATGGCATTTAAAGTGCATTTACAAAACCTTTGCTTTTCTCGACGTATGAATTTTTCATCTCATAGTTTTCTTTAAATCCCGAAGATGTTTTAGAAACTACGTGCTTCTTGGGAAATTGTCGAGTCTCTTTACTCGTTCTAAACACTGTCTCGAAGAGAACATCGTCGGAGTATTTCTATCATAAACTTTACAATTATCTTCCTTTGAACTTTAATGTAAGAGAAAAGGAAGTGAAGAAGTAGAATCTCTTAACGAGGATTTTTTAAATGTTGAGTACTTGTAAAATACATTCACGAAAATATATTATTACGATCTCTCGGTTATTTTAATTATTATGAGCGAAATTCAAAGAGATTGAGAAATGATAACAGTAATGAGAAATGATAATAGTAATACGGATAAGGCTCGTTAGATTTGTTAAGGAAAATCCAAACCGCGGGATTATCCACTTTTAATTATTTATCTTATATTCGATACCAATAATCTTGTTTTTCTTTTCTCTCATCGCGAACTCAACGTCGTTAATTAATTAAAAATATCTACAAGACTTTAAGGAAAACCCTTGAATTTTAGTTCCATAATCAGTTTTATCGCTTATTTATTTTCATTATTGTTCGAGAAGTTGTGGACGTAGAAAAAGGATGAGATAAATTATAGCGGGGTATATCGTGTTTTTTGATAAACAAGGTATGTAGTTTTCTTTTTTTTTCGAAGAAATAGAGTTTTTACAAACACAACTCCAAGGGAGGCCATACAGAATCGACCGACAGAAATTCATGCCAATCTTCACGAACAATTTTATCGTTCTTTCTGTACATTTGAGATATATATTTCTGTACATATGAGAAAAGTTTTCAAATATCCAAATGTTCTAGCGTTAACTGATGTCCGTTGCGATACGACAAACGAACATCTGAATTAGTAAGTACGTGCTCGTTATATTATAGAAACTGTAGAGATTTTCCCATATTATTTTATATTATCTAAATAATGTTGTCGATCTGTTAAATTTATCATTTTCTCTCTCGTGATCATTTATTCCAATAGATCTTCTGTTTCTTAATAAAATTTTTAATATTTCTTTTGTTCACATATAAACGTATTAAATTACATTCTAATATTTTATTTCTTTTATTTTGTGTATCTAATTATTTCATTTTACGACACTTCCCTTTCTGTCTGAAATTACTCCAGCAACATCCATCCCTTTTATCGTAAAATTAATTCAACGAGACTGGATATTCTGTACAGTAATGTGATATGTGCATATACGTTACGACTATGCAACGAGATATCAAAGCTTTAAATATATTCGCGAACGGGTTGTTACAATGATCACTCATATACCTAAGAGAGGCTTTATGGTATATCATTAATTCATGATACAATTTAGTTAAGTATCGAGAAATTGATTTATATAATATTCATTAAATATTTGCTCTTCTCTATCCAGCTTTAAATCTTTAAATTATTCAATCTAATTTTTAGTAAATATATTTCCTCATTCTCTCTTTCTCTCTCTAACTCTCTTTTTTTATTTGCAATAAAAAGTTTAATGCATTATGCAATATATTTGTTTTAAATTTATTTTGAAGCATGGCAATCAGCTTTCATTTACAAAACTCTCACAGCTCGTGGTGAATATTAAACTCTTCTATGGACGACGCACAGACAGGATAATAATAACCCTTTTTGTCATGAAAATGAGAAGCGAGGTAAAATAGAAGCAAAAAGGGAGGAAGGAAGATAGGGCGATAGAAAGGAAAAAGAAGAAAGAGAGAGAGAGAGAGAAAGGAAGAGAAATTACGTTGGTCGATGACACGAATGAGTCGAAGGTTGGTCGAGTATAAAAGAATCATAATGCGAGATAATCTTTTGACGTTTATTCTTCCATCTTTTTCTTTGATTCTTTGAATTTCTCATCTTCAAAGATGAACCAAATTGTTGGTGATGCATGTTCGAAGCTCAAAACTCTGTGACGAAGTTTGGTTCGATCTAACTCACAGAGTTCGACTTTTGGTAGTTCCAAGTTATCCTAACTGCAAGGACGCGGAATGCTGGATCAACCCTTTGGAGTTTAAGTTTCCTTGCCAGTTACTGATGGTTTCGAGAGAAAGCTTTATAATCCAACTAATTCTTTGTCTTCGTAGCATTGTAATATTAGTTGGGCTTGGGTTTATATTCTCCTTCTTTTTTTTTTTATGTGTAAAGGACTGTTTGTGCTTATACTTTTTTCTTTTTTTTTTTTTTCATGAAATTCCGCGTCTCTTTTCTCGCTCGTTCAACTAACTTTTCCTAAACGCGGTTGGAACGACATTTTATACGAAATTTCCTCGCTATTTTTTACTATTTTTTTTTATTACATAAAAGGAATATTCATTCTCTTGTTTCGTCGTTATCCCTTATATTATATAAAGGTAGAAGTTGGAATTTACTAAACTTTAAAATCGCGAAAGAACCAACGATGTATATCTATCTTTCTCATAGTTGTATCTATTTAGTTTGGTAAATTTGCGTAAACGTTTTGTTTTATTTATGAAACAATAAGTAGAGAAAAATTGTCATTGTCTGTTGTTACTTCGTACCTCAAGATATACATTTTTCACGGATTCACTTTATCGTACTTATTTGTACGACTTTTACTCGACGTCGGATGCTTTTAAATTTTGATCATTCATAGTTATCGCTTCTTTAGCCATTCAATTTCGTGCTCAATGCTTCGAGATCTTTCGTCTTTTATAGATATTTTTAAGCCTTTTAAAAGATTTCTAAAAGTAAGGATATGCAATGAATATGAAGATGACAAAGGAGTAATTAAATAGGTTGTTTTTTACGTTACAACGAAGATTCGTTTTGGTACGAACGTTTTAATTCAATGATGTTAGTCGACGGGTAATTATCTTGACTTCGATCGCGGTTATCTTTTGTCGTAGATACTGAAGTGTAGTTACGTGGCTCAAACGAGAGTGTGCTCGTTCTTATTGTTAGGCAGAAAATTTGATATCTATTGGCTCTACCTTGTTGCTGCGTCACGTTTTAATCGAATAAAATTAACGGGGAGAAGGTTGATTGGCTTGCGCTTTAACTATGCCAGACCTAGTACTAATTGGAAATCGAAGCAGATTCTTGAGTTGAAATCGGTGATTAATTAAAATTTAATGAGAAATTTTCGTTTCATTGTTGGCTCGTTATTCCTATCATGTTTGTCAACATTTTTTTTTTTTTAATAAAGTAATAAAGTACAGTGGAACACGTAAATGTAATCAGTCAGAAATATTACCTATGTATCTTTCGTGTATATCACGTTAATGTTAATTCAAAATTATATTTTCGTGACATTTTCATAAACGTATACATTAAAAAAAAAAAAAAACGACGATGAAAAGAAAAAGAAAGAAGAGAGATTCTTTATTTTTATTCCGATAAAAATGTAAATAGGTGCCTACGTTAAAAAAAATTTCTCACGAGAAATGATTTTGGTATTATTTTGACGACGAGATGATTAATGGCTTTCTTTTCAACAAAAATGTGTAAAATGGAAGCCTGTCATTTAATACGTGTAGAAAGTTCGTAGTGCCCTTTCCATATTAAAGCTCGCCTATCAGACAGAACACCGAGTTATTTCTGAAATGCAGCTGATATTCGTAAATGTAGAGATACTCGTTGTCGATTAAAAGAACGAAAACTCAATAAAATCGAAAGAACAGACAATGATGTGTTTTAACATTTGTCGAAAAAGATTCGTCGATTGAGGTATCGGTATTTAAAGAATTTTTGAAGTATATTTCTCTATTGTGATATGTGGTAGTGTTAGAGAACTTTTGTTAACTCCTTAACAAGCAATACCACTTTCGTAGTTTGCATTCTTCTTCGAGAAAATGTTCTCTCGTTTTCTTCTCGTAATCTTTTCCTTCCGAAGAGAAAACCTTAATAGGAGACGAACATTCTGTTATTCGGGGTACCTACCGTGAATATATTTAGATTTCTTGAAGTGGAAAAATTTCAGCAGGTAGGTAAATCGTAATAAAATGTTATTATTTACTGAAGTAAAAACGAAATAACGAACATCTTCGGTATGTCGGATTTTTGATTTTATTTTTTTAGATATCTGCTAAGGTTCGTTTGAGTTTAATCGTTGACCGTAAAATTTGTTATCTATTTAAAATTCTTATTCGGTTTATATAACTCGACGTATAGTTTCATTATATAGGACAACCTATGTTATTTATATCACCATGCATAAAGAGAGCTTCGGACTATCGTCATTGAATGATATGTATTTTATTTTCGATAAACGTATTCACCAAGATCTATGTATTTGAGAAGTTTTTCTTACCTCCGTTCTCCATTCTCCTTTTATACAAAATCATCCGGCAAAAAGGTTTCGATATTCCACGGACCTTCTCTACTTTTCCGTGTCCCGCTGTGGAACGCTATTGATCTTTTCTCGCACACGTTGTACACCACGTGTGAGTACCCTTTATACTTTACCCTCTCTTTCCAAAGTAGGTGACATAGCATTATGAAAGAGCAATTTTGTTTCAGTCATTTTTTTACCCATCCTTTATCTCATTTAACCCGAATCGCGACTCCTTTTTAAGCCCGCATTTTAGTACTTTGGAAAAGGCTTTTTGCGGTACTGCTAACGTAATCCTCCTATTTCATTCACGTTAAAGCAAAATGTATTACATCTTAAAACGATTAACCAGTGATTTAATTAGTTCTCCCAACTAGATGTTAATCCAATAAACAGTCCTTGGTGCATTCTGTATATACCTATATAAGAAGTATTTTGAAAATGTTTATTTACAATAGGAACGGACGACGTTAACTAAGAAGATAAACGCTTGGAAATATTTTCGAGATAAGGAATACGTAGACAAAGATAACGAATTACTCGTAACATTGAAATTTCACGTGATGGAAAATTATCACGGCAAATTTCATTTCGTCAGGATAAAACGCTATATTTTTATGGCAAAACGATGATAGTGTCATACGTAGAATACATATACATATCGAAAGGCGCAGCCCCCACACTAAGGTTATTTATATTATTATCAACATGGTCATCGCCGTTGCTTCGGCCTTCTTTTTATTTTTATCGTCGCGCTTATACCATCGATATTACTTTTTTTTTCTCCGATGGATTTCTTCTCGGGGATTTATGGCTAGGATTAGAAGATAGCTACGTACCGATATTAAATTGAAAGTGTATCCGAAACAACACCTAAAGAATAATACTTTCGTATAGATACATCGGGAGTGTACGACGATTATTTAACAATGATTGTACTAATTAATTAGAGAACTAAGTAGATATTTAGATATGTAATTTTTAATTGTATTTTCTGTTCTTTTCTTTTAGTATTATCATCTTTTCCTAGCATCCTCATTCAAAACTGAGAGTATAAAGTCGCTTCTATCTCGAGCCGTTTAATCAATCCAACCGTAGCATATTCTCTCTCTCTCTCTCTTTTCTCTACAAAGAGACAAGCAAAGGTACTCATATGCTGGATTACTTTCAACGACGTTCTACCATTCAAACGAAACTTTCGACTCATCTAGGAATTAGATTTACCAACTGGAAGGAAATTTTACGTCGTGTACATGACTTATTTCGATTTAACTTTTACTTAATCCCTCGTGAAGGTAGTATAGTTATTTTCAAGGATTTATGCGAAACGACTGTAGAAACGATATAAGGGGAAATTTTGTGTCTACAATTTCATTGCTCGCTCAGGACTTATAACTCGTGCTTTTATTGTGCTAAGAGACTAAGTCTACGCGTGCGAGATCCCTCGAAGAGATTTTCTTTTTTCTTACCCGCTCGTCTTGCTATTTTCTTTTTCTTTTCTCAGGAAATTACTTTCTCTTTCGTGATTAACGATCCCTTAGGTTGGAAGGGACTTGTAATACAGTTAAATCGTAGGGGAATTCAAAATACGATTTTTCCTTCTTTCATTATATTTACAGATACGAGAGGAATTAAGATTTTTAATGATAGCCTAGCTGTAAAATATCGATCTTTTTTTTTTTCTTTTTTTTTTTACTTCGTAGTGGAATTTCACGTAGAAAGGTAGGAATGCAAAATTATTTCGTTAACTTTGAAACCATTCGCTATGAGTGAACCCTTCGGCGCTTTTAGAGAGTAAAACTACGACAGTGAATTTTCCAGCGGTCGAGATCGACAAATTTATAGGCAACGCGCACGACCTCGTTCCTTTCCTAGAAAAGTTTCAAACGACTTTCGAAATGACCCAACTGCCGAAAGTTCTCGTTTTTTGTTGTTCGTAACTCGTTTGACATTTTTTAATATACCTACCACCGCAGAATAGAAAGTAAACGTCATTGTCCCCTCGTTCGAATTTCAGAAACTTTGATTTGAATGTCACAAGTTTTGCAACACGTTTTGTTTTCTTAACAATGTCGTGTCTTATACATTTGTTCAATAAAATCGTAAATGTTTCAATATTTGGATTTTCTACTTTGAAAATTTCCCTCACGATATATCAACGTGATACGTTTTTCAAATTGTCAAAGAGCACGATCCCTTCCGTTGGTGTCTTACCAATTGAAATACGTCGGATAAGGAGCAACGAAATCTTCCGTTGTCCTTGTCACGAGTCAAAGGACTTGAAACAAAATCAATACGTCGAAGACTTTGCTCGGTTTATCGAGTGTTCGCTTGAATTAAATAGACAACCTTCGAAATGGGTTTCTCTTTATTCCGTTTACTTAAAAGAATTGCAACCACGTTTAACGATTAATTCGCGTTAAAATTTAGCGATTAATTCATTATCATATGATAAACTTTTTAAATATATACCGGATCTGTTTCATGTAGGGGTTTCTTTTTTTCTCTCTCGTTATAAATCTCTTTCGATTGAATTCACTCTGCCATTCTAAGAACGTATACGAGATTAAGAGAGACGTGTTGGGAATTATTGATTCCTTTTAATTTTATCAAAAGTATCTTTCTCTATAACGGATGTTAAATCATAAACCGCTTGAATCTGTTTATAACTCGGCAGTGGTACGCACCGATCGAGCTGAGAAGCACGTTACGTAAATAATCTCAACGGATCATTTTGAAATCCAACATTGTTTGTCTCGTCTACTTTAATATCTTTCAGATGAGTTTTCCATGATAATTCTGGATTGTTATGAAGGTTCGGATTTGAACGTACGACGTGTAAAATTAAAGAATATACATAATTTTAGAGATTGTAATTTATGAAATTAATAAAGCTCGTAAGTAACAACGAATTGAATAAAATTTGTCGGTGGTGCAAGCAGCGACCTAGATTTTCCTAACTTCGTATAATTTAATTCGTACTAATTATTTTTTAACTTCTCCTCGTTTTATTTTCATCCACGTGGAAATACCATAAATTTCTCGTTCGACTCGTAGAAGAACGATGAGAGTAATAACGATCACGTATCGACGAAAACCGTAATATCTTGGCGGCGAGTCAATGCGTCGTTGGAGATGTCAAGATTTTACGAGGGTATATGTTGAGAACGACGTTCGTGATCGAGAATGACTCGTACGAAGAAAACGTGACGCATCGACGAGGGAATGTCCGACGGACATGTACATATGTATGTAGCTCGGAATGTCATCATTTTCTTGGCATAAGGCGAAGCGATATTACGTTCCACACTACGTTTTCAGGATTATAGAAGACGTGAAAAGTCAAGGGGATGAACATTCGGAACAGAATTATAAATTTTTCAGCCGACACGCGACAAATACGAGATACGTTTTTGCCCTATGTATATGAATGTGTGTGTTTGTGTATACATAAATAAATAAATAAATAAATATATATATATATATATATATATATCTTTGTTATTCTTTCTTTATAAAAACTTACCGCAGTTAAGCCCATATATATATTTTTTTTAAATTATACGCGTTACGTTATTTTCATTGAAAGAAGGTTAACGAGTGCAGGAAATGCATTCAGCGATCGCTGATCCGTATTATTCTAATGACCCATTCATAGAAACTACAAATAAGAAAGGATTATCGACTGATGTAACGGATGGTAGGAGGCGAACAGGAAAATAAAAAATGAGAAATGAGTAGACAGGATTTCGACCTATTTTGAATAGCATCGGATCTCTTTTCCATCGAAGTCCAACTTCGAACGAACTTTCAATTCCAATCTGCGGCACGTATTTTCCTATTAAATTAAAGTAATATCCTGGAGCGTCCGCATCGTTAAATCCGCTTACTCTATGCGCTTACACCTACGATATTAATGCATTGTTCGTTTTATCATTGACTGCGATCATTGAAAACGAATGTTTATTCATCCATCATCCATCGTTCCTTCTCTTTTTTTCGTGCTTTCTCGAATCAGTCGGAATTCTGGATCGGCGTTAGTTGTTATTCCTCGTGCGTTTCATCGGAGTTTCACCGACGGCGTTACTACTCATATAGTTTTGTACGCGATTCATCGCGAAAGAGAGCAAATAGGTCTATCCAATCATCCATCTATCTTCCTTACTTCGTTTATCTCTCAGATTATTCGCATGAGTAAGATCGAAAAGGGACCGTATCTGTCGCATTTTCTTGCGTATGTGTGTGTGAGTGAACGAGAAAGAGAGAGAGAGAGAGAGAGAGAAAGAGAGAGAGAGGGAAATATCTGGCAGATTACTACAGAGCTGCCGGTGTGTTTGGTTGGCAGGTCACTCGCTCGTCCGCTAAAAAGGTGGAGCGTCTAATTCCTACGACTTAGGAAAGACAGAGACGAAGAGAGGAGAAGAAGAGAGAGAGAGAGAGAAAGAGAAAGAGAGGAGAGGGAGAGAGAAAGATAGAGGCAAAGAGTAGGTGGGGTATCTATTCGCGGTGACCGCGCAAGAGACACAAGAAGGTTGCAGAGTAAAATCCCTTGGTTGTGGTATCGACCCCCTAGCCACGTGTTGCTCCCTACTACCTACCCTCGTCTTCACCTCCACTCCTATTCCTTTAACCTCTCCTACTTCTCTTACCGACCGCGTATATGTATAACTCTCGGAGAGAACCGCCCTCATCCTCGACCTGACTGATCATAAACTGCGAGTTCCACTTTCCGCTGTGAGGCAAAACTGAAAAACTCGAGAAACGGATGCCTGGCGAACGAAAACCCAGACGAGAGAAATAGTAGAAAAGAGAGAGAGAAAGAGAAAAAGTCGTTGCAAACTTGACCCGCAATTTCTTTTGCGGGTTACCAACGTTTCTAGTACTATTGCTTGTTTCTTTCAACAGCCACACTTCCGTTGTTTCTGTAGAAAAGAAAGTGGAACATTGAAAATGCTTTCAAACGCGTAGGTAGCTCCAATTTTCTTTGTTTACTTCTCTCAAATATACATTTCTTTTTTATGTTAAAAGATTAGATTTACTAGAAGTTCAGTTATCAAAGTTTCAATTACTTTTGCAACGTAACAGACGTCAGAATCGTAGATGTTCTCAATAATTTTAAATATTTGATAGAGATGGCAGAAAGGTTGAAATTATTTTTTGAAAAGAATAAAACTGTGAGCGTATATGTAGATCGTATAAAGTAAAAATCAAACGAACGTCAAAAAGAGGGAGGAGGGTAGAGAAGTAGAGAGGTGCATCGATGATCGCATCGTGGCTCGTCCCTTTGTACAGAATGATCTTTCATCCGCGATGAACTCGTATCCAGTCTTCTGATCTTGGCTGATGCAGCACAATTCTGCTTTCTCGATACAACCCCATCCGTTTGACCTCGTAGAATTCATTGATCCAACGTACACATATCGCGCGCGAGCATACGAATATGTATGAACGGTAGGCCCATCCTTTTGACTACGTAAATACATAAGTATATCCATTCGACCGCGTTATTCCAGTAACACTTGATGCTTCGTTTCGTCGCTTAACCCCATTTTTTCTTTTTTTTTCCTCTTTTTTTCTCTTTTTTTTTTGAGAATTTATTTGTTGCCCTACCTTTCCCAAGAGAAATTTTTTTTTTTTTATTATTCGAAATACTACGGATTCTCGATATTGGTGAGGCAATAACTCAACAAATATTTGGCTCGCACTCGTAACACATTCTATTCGGGTTTAACACTCACACATAGGATATCTGTGGTATTTCTTTTGGATTCAGAAAGAATTGAGATATAGTTATTTGATGAAGTTCCGTCATCGATCGGGCATCGTGAGAACATCTTTCTCTACTACGAAATTGTATTTTTACCAGGATATTTTTCTTTGTTATCCGATTCTCGCCATTTCGCTTTTCAACTTGGTGGCAATACAATTTTCTTTTTCCTTTACCTCATTCGTATTTCGTGTCGAATATAAAGGAGAAACGCTCGTTCGGATGTTGATATTCTAAGAAAAAGCGTAGATTGCTTTGGAGCAGGTTGGATAGGATAGGATTTTGTAGAAAGGACGAAATACAAAGCGGATGCAGGTTATATACTGGCCGTTATCGTGCTATTTACGAACGAAATACTATTCACGCGCGAGTGGATATTTCTACGTGGTTGCTGATACTGTTCCCTTTTCCAAAAACATGATTCGAAATTCTTCTTCGAGCGTGTGTGTATATATATATATATATATATATATATATATATATATATGTATGTATGTTTATATAAATATATGTATAGGTAAACGAGAAGCAAAAAAGAATTAAAGTTTTTTCATGTCTTTACATCAAAGGAGATCGTATCGACGAATCATCGTTATCTTGCTATTTTGGCTACACCCTCGTATCTTTTGGTATTGTCGAAAGCAACGAAGAATAAATATAAACGTCGATCGACATATTTCAGATAAGACAACAAAAGGAACCTGTTTATCGTGTCCTCGTCCATTTCTAGGAAAACCGTTCCCGTGCGTTATATTCGAAAGTCCCTTGTTTCTTCTTCGTATCGACGTCGATCGATGGGACAAGCAAGTCCTTTCTAACATAAGCGTTAATTATTTCGAATGTATGCGGCATTAAATTTTACCATGGCTTCAATACACTCGTTTAATTCTATGTATATACCTACATATGTATATAGAAGTACCAATGTATATATTTGCGATCGATGACAAACTTACTCTTGAGTTTCCAAACATCAAAATTAATTCAGGAGTTTGAATTTTCGAATGGCATCGGTTACGAAGTAAAAGGAATGATTTGAATTACGATTTGTTGATTTCCCGATGAAAAGCCGATTAAATCTTTTACAGGATGAACTCCATTAATGCGAGCTTTTCAGATCAGATCTGGGAAGCTTCTCGTTAAGGTTCAAATTAAAGCACGACGCTGTCATTCTCGAGAACGTGCTCACCGAGAAGATCGAGTACCGCGGCCCGATCGTGCCCGCCTTTCCTGAAACGTTTCGCCGCTATCGATCATCGGAGTAAATGCAGACACGCACGCAGAAGGCGATCTGTGACCTTTTTCGCTCGTACTATACTACGTATACTTACATTTATATAAGGGCCGTTCTTCTCTGGCCAACGAACGATTTTATCCTCACGTCGCGTCTTTCTTTGTAACGAAAAAAAAAGAAAAAAAGAAAAGAGAAAAAGAAGAAAAATTGTCCTGTAAAAACCGTTCTCACAGACTATATGCACATAAAGATGGTCCTTTTAACGTGAGAATCTTGTCGTTAAAAAATTTTCAAACAGTTGTGTCTCAAACGTCCAATGGAGAAGCATTGAATTTTTCTCGAATATTTTTTTTGGTATTTTTCTCCTCGTTATTTCCGTACGTTTGTGTATGTACCAATAGTAACTTTATTTTATTTCAACAAAAATTTACTCTGCAAAAAGATTAACAAGAGAGGTATTTCATTCTGTTCGAACGTACTACCACTTGAATGACTATTTACTTATCTACTTCATTTATTTGCTCGAATCATCTGGCCAGTCAAAACGTAGTCTTGTAAAAATAAATATTTTCGAAAAGTTCGATGTTTTTATAGTTTTCATTTCGAATATTTTTCTTCTTAGTAGAAACACGAATGTCGATATCAAATTGTAATCGATATCGTATCACGATTTCTAAATGCAAGATTTTGAAAATATTTCACAATTTCTCGAAAAATTAAAATATATGTAGAGCGTACTATATTATGTATTTTTATGATTGAAATATGAAAATACGTTTCTAATTTCACTTTTTTAGTCTTTCATTGTACTTTTATAATACTGTTTTGTATTTGATTTTTGTTGATTAAATCTCTTTTCATAGATTCAATCGCGCTGAATCGATGCCACTAAATACAATCAAAACCGATAGCAATTCCCAATAGACGTGGTTCGCGGAGAACAAATTTTCTGACGGTATTTATCGTCAATTTACCGGTACGATGACAATCGGTTTAGATTTGAAATGAACGCTTGATATACAAGCATTTCGATGTGTGCGATTCCTTCCTTTCAAATCCATTTTCAACAAAATGGGAATGAGCGTATGTCATTTATATACACGAATCATTTCTTTCTTTCTTCTTCGCACCATTGTTCTTTTTTTTAAGTATTTAATTTTCGAGAGCAAAAGTTAAAAAGAAAGGAAAAAAGAGCTAAA
The DNA here is from genome assembly GCF_905475345.1 of Vespula vulgaris. NCBI lineage: Eukaryota > Metazoa > Arthropoda > Insecta > Hymenoptera > Vespidae > Vespula > Vespula vulgaris. The sequence goes on along the minus strand of NC_066586.1, from coordinate 4,604,720 downwards.
GAACAAAATGGTAAAAATTTCAAGACTCTTTAAATGTTATCGAAAAGATTGGAAGAAGTTTGCGATTTTTGACGAGGCAACGTCGTGTAGCGCATACCGATAAAGCGGATGTCTTTCATTGTAAAGTATAATTCTGTCCTCTTCATATATTAACATAATTCCAATGTTTACTTGAGGATTTCCTTTAAGTTTTCGAATAAGAATTAGCAGATCGAAGAAATTTACAAACCTCTCGATAAAAGAATACGAATGCATTTTATAAATCGTGCAATATTCGAATATATTTTATACAGCTGTTCGATATTATCCAAAATATCAAATTATATTTTTTTATATTGATAGTAACGTATTGTTAAAATCTATAAACTACTATACCGTTACTGGCTAGTAGTTTTTCCTTCTTTGTTCCATGACAAAGCTATTGTGTTGCGTGTTCAGTACTATGTTACGTTTTTTGTAGTTCGGTCATACGTTTTCCTGCGAACGATTCAGCGATAGGAAAATAAATATTTCGTTTCAATGGAAAAATCTTTGCGAGATACATACCTACAATAGACTACCAGTCGTAACAACGGTCGTTGTTACGAATGAACATCGTTTCTTTCCGATAGAAAATTAGTTTATGAATTTGCGATATATCGTAAAGTCATATTTTTTTGCTTCAAGTTTTATGCTGACAGACAGACAAACGCTCGGTTTTATTTCTGCGGCATGAGACGTAATACACGTTATCATTCACTTAGAACGAACATATATCATTAAAGCATGCAAGGTATTGTCAGAAAAAAAAGAAAGAATTATTTGTGAAAAAGGATGAAGAATGATCTTTATGCGAAATTATTTTTCTATTCCTTCTTTTTTTGTACACATCTACATGCATCTAATCATTTTTAATATAAGATACGGCCACGTTTTGATCGACCTAAAAGCCTATAAATATTTTTCTTGCCAGTGGAAACGTACATTATTTATGTATTCATCTTCTCCGTAGCGAAAGAATCACCGCAAGCTTCTACGAAAGAAAAAAAAAAAAAAAGATACACTCACAGAGATATTAAGCGTCTTTGGAATTGGAAATCGTCTTATTTATAGCAATAAAACATTTTTACCGTTTTACTTTGATAGTATCAGTTGAGAAGATTTTTTTCTCTTTAACGTTTTCATTTCGCTTTATTTTAATGCAAAATTAACGATTTGATAAAATCAATAGTGAAAATTCAGCGGATAAGACAGGATATTTGAAAATTCTTATTATCTGATTACTTTTAATATTATAGTTTTATTTATTTCGTTAGTATTTGTGTTAAGTATTTTGTAAAATAAAAATAGTCAATATATAATAAATATTTCGCTTTGTGTCAGGGTTGTCTAATAAATAGTATAATATCTTTGTCTATTGGAATTTCTAAGAAGGCAGTCGTCCCTTTCCGAAAAGAATTTTCATAGTTTTCTATCATTCTTAGTGAAATATTTCTTTGCTTGACGAACAATGGTAGATTTCTTATATAAGTACAATGCCAAATGATCTTTCCTAAAGTGGTGGTGTTAGAAAGAAGAGGGGTGAGAGAAAGAACGAGAGAAAGAGGGAATTGTTTAAGTTCGTTACCCAGAGCAACCCTCGGTTTCACATTCCAGGATTTTCTCCTTTCATTTCATCCCTCTCGCATCTTTCAAGCATTGTTCGTATCCCTTCTTCGATTACACTTTCTTTTTTGCTTAAAATCCGTTTCTATTATGGATAATGGGAAAACCGAATCGTTACGCGATTCGCTGTTTCAGCAAATGTTTCTTTTTTTCCGAATCTGCATCGTTATCCTCGAGACAATCGAGAATCTTGAAAAAAGGAATATGGGAATGAAAGAAAGAGGGAGAGGTAAGAAAAGAGATCAAGAGAAGTGGTCGTAGAGAAAGCATTGGATCGTTTAACTCGAAGAACTCTTCTTGGAAAAGTGTGTCATGAAAATGTGCCAAGAGAAAGAGAGAGAAAGAGATAGGAAATCGGTAATATCGGATGCTCTATTAATATCGTGTCGTTAAGTAATGGTTATGAAATTCCGAGATCTTATGTCCTTGTTTTTCATAACGAATACTAATTAAAATAGTGGAAAGATACTATAAATAAGTTCGCGATATCGAAGTTAGAAGCGATTATGAAAATCCCTTTGTAGGCTTAACGAATTAGTGAAGAACTGTGAGCAATAATACAATGAGAAATTAATTAAAGTTGGATTTTAGAACGCTGGATTTTTTAAATTTCGTTAAGAAAAGTACGAAATTGAAGCGGTATTATTTAATGGCAGTACCGACATCGATCGTAAATATAATTTGATATTAAATTCGTAATAGGGGGATTATATGCGTTTCTGTTTAAAACATTGGTTTTAACCATATATGTATACGCACATATGCATGTGAAGTAAAAGAGGAATCGGAAATATGGAATATTGCAAATTAACGTTCATTGATTTTTCAATAATATCGGTTTTTATTTCATGTTTTGTAAGAGATAAAAAATTAACTACGAGCGAACGATTACAGTCGTATTCTTGGTGGATTTATCTATCAGCGTTAGTGTTCCAATCTCTTTTTTCTTTTTTCTCTTTTTTCTTTTCCTTTCCTTTTTTAAATTAAACATACCATCATCAGTCAGAAGATGTCCTCTAGAAATATTGAAGATAGTAGCTATTATATTACAAGGTAGCTTGCGGATTTCTTTTCATTTTTCTTCGTCTTCCCTTCTCTTAGACTTCTTTTTTTTTTAATCTCGTTTTTCATCCTTTATATTGATAATAATCTTATTGTCGTGTTTTAAGAATTAGGTCACGCTGTCGATTTTAATATCTATTGCTTGTAAACGACTATCAGTTCTTTGTATGATTATGCTGATATATCACAAACGTACATTTTAATTTAAATTGAAATATTTCATGAATTAATTATGTTATTTATTTATTCTTTTTTCTTTTTCATATCATGAATGAATTTACATTTTTTCAAAGAGATATATCAAAGCTCCGTATTTCGCGTGTTACTCTCATCGTGGATATTTAAGAAGAAACGGAAACGTTTAATTAAGTAAAATAAAAGATTAATCTTCCTTCAAAGCTTCATATTCCTTTTTTTTTTCATGTTTATTTAAATACATATTTCACAAAATGTTGTAAATCCCACAAGAGAAATTTCTTTCCACTATGATCTTATTTAATTTTGATTGCCTCGTACAACTTGTTTTTAATCTCTTTCATTCTGTATATTTTTATTCTCCTCCCATTTACTATCTTTTTCTTTCACATTTCTCTTTCTTTTTACCTCTATTCCATCTCTTCTACTCTTTTCCCCTTTTTTATACATTTCTATCTTATTCTAACTTCTATTCGCTGTCTGCGTTGAGAAAAATTCTTATGAAAACTTCAAAGAAAAAGGATATATATATTTTTTTATAATAATATAGTTGTTTCCTCTAATTGTAGATTTTTGTAAAATTTGTTACAGATGTAAAGCTTTTATTATGCATCATCAGAACGGGGTTAGGGACCCCCTTTTTGCGATTCTAATGGCATTGCCAAAATAAGATCTACCAGGACATAACGAATAACGATGGGAATTCATGTGAATTCATACGATTCGGCTATAAGAACCGGAGCTCCAGTATAGACGTCAACGAAGCCATTTTTGAAAACGGCGCAAAGGGAAAAGTATTTCACGTAAGGAAGTCGACAGCACATCAAAGGAGAAAAAAATATATATATATACAAATATATATATATATATATACACACACACATCAAAGACGCATCGTGCGACGATCTTTTATTCGAGCAAAATATAAAAAAAAAAATATAATAATAATGTAGGGAAAGAATCGCCTAACTGCACAATAAAGTTTAATGTAAAACGTTACATGTGACCAGAAGCGAAGACAATCCTAGAACAAAGTTACCTAATTAGTGAATACTTAAGTCGGCAGTATAAATGCGCGAAGAAAAGATTATCGTGCATTAAATATATGTATATAAATACCTATATGTATACACGTACACTATTGCATAGATCTTTATCGAAAGTTAATTGTTAAACAATAAAGAGAGCACACACACACGCACATTACTGTCCAAAAGAGAAAGAAAAAGATAATTTATATTATATTTGAACGTTGTTGATCAATAGTAACGCAAGGATATATTAATATTATTAATAAGTATAAAAGTCTACGTCCGTACCTATTCGAGTAGATTGCTACGAATCTTGAAAGCTATCGTGATAAAGGACAAGAAAGAAAAGAGGAAGAGAAGGAACACCGTGTGAACACCTTAGGGAAAAAGGAAAGGGGGTAGGTGAAGAAGAACATATGTATACTTGCTGAAAAGGAAGTCTCGAGTGTCGATCTAGGGAAAAGAGAGTTTCTATCCGGTACGTCCACCCTTTTAAAGTGCGTCAATTTATCCACGGGAAAAGAAGAGGAGAGAAAGAAAGAAAGAAATAAAAACAAGATAAAAGAAGGGGCAAAAAGCTTCGGATAGCAAAGAACTGGTAAATGCGTTGAAGCCCAGGGAGAATAAATGACGTTTTTTAAGTGAACGTGAAAGTTCTCTTACTTATTGGAAAATTCGTGTTTCATCGAGAATACGTATTTAAATATTGAAAATGAAGTCTACGCTGTCTTAATAAGTAATTGAAGTGTTAGATACATTAAACGTAGTCGTGAAATTTATTTACGGAAAATAAAAAAAGAAAAAAAGAAGAAATCAGTATCTAATTAATAATTTAGTAGTTTCGAAATGAATCTCGAAGTCGAACTTATAGCTGGGGTGGTCAAGGGTGGTTTACCACCGGCTCATCTACCTTCTCCAAGGCTTATCAAGATATTTATTGCTGGCGAAAGGGATGGTGAGTATTAAGTTTAAAATATACATAAGAAATAGTATTGGAAAGTTTATATGATTTAAGAAACTTAATAATAAAACACGCGAATAGGATCGTTAATTTAGTTTGAAGAAGATCGTAGATCTTAATCTTGATCGTTGCAGTAAAGTGAAACCGTGGAGAACCGATTGAAAGGATGAAAACCACTATAGCACTAAATCGATAAAATTATACTTGAATTCTCGAACGATAAGAGCACTATTTAAGAGACTATAGAAACGCTTCAATCTAATCTAATTAAATTGTTTGCTCTTTACAAAGGGCCTTTCTTTGTTCGCTATTTCTCACGTTAAACTTTCTCGATCGCACGCATGATAAATTTGCCGATGATAAAATTTCTCGTGTTTTCATGAAATTCGCTTCATTTCTTTTCCTTTAAATGAAAGAGCGTTATACTAGTAGTCCAAAAATGTAAGAGGAAAAAGCGGAAATACGTATTTGTTGTTCGTAACAAAATCTTACAAATAAAAATTCTAATAATAAAATAATAATTCGTCTATAGAATTTTCTGTGGAAAGGAAACAACTGTTGGAGGTAGTGGGTCCAGAATTACAATCGATTTATGATGATATGGGAATTGAGGTAAATTATTCCACCAATTAACACTAATTTTGACCAGATTATGCACGCTCGAAATACTCGTTGCATTACATTAGATGAATAAATTCCCAGTTGAAAATACTTTACATTATTCTGTAAATGCTATTACGTGGATCATTTGTAATACAATTTTGGTAAATGAAATTAATAATAATAATTATAATATTTTGTATATAGGTATTGTTGGTTGACATGCAATATGGAACCAGCAAAAACCCAGATACCAATCCAAGGCTGGCAGAATTCTTTTTAGAAGAAATAAACGCTTCTCATCGACATTCCCGAGGTTGTTTTTTGCTGGTGAGTTTCTTATTCTCGATCAAATACTCGAAAGGATACATGCTTGTAAAAATCAATCCGTTGATCTTTCTTCTCTTATCAACGTCTGTTCACGTTTATCAACATTTTTAAAGCTACTGGCCGGAGCCGATTACAATACAGGTTGGGTACCTACCAAGTTCGAGGAAGAAACTTTCCATGCTCTTCTCGGTTGCTGTTCCGTGCTAAACGAGTACTATGTGCAAGATGGCCGTTATTATACATTGAAAGCTTCTAGGTAATGCGCAACTCAGTTTTGGTTGAAAAACTACAGAACCGTAAAGGCGTCTTATATAAACATTCTCTCTTCCACTTTTAACTTTTCATTCAGATTGTAACTTTCAGACTGCAATTCACTTCCTCCGTTGATTGTACACCTTTCAACCTCTTTCACTTCGAATTCTAAAAGATTTTAGTTTATCCTCACAAAAAAGGAAACATCTGTACTTGTCGGGATAATGTATTCGCAACGTCATTTTATATATTATATATACGTATATTTCTTTTTTCTCAAAGTTGCAACGGTATTAACTGGACTTTCTAAATTAATTTTGCGTCGCACAGAGTGCTACTTTCTATTTGACGTGAAAGAAAAAACGTGATGGAAAATCTATTAAAATAATGTTGCCTCGGAAATCCGTGCATTCAACTAACTGATATGCTAATTCAAAAGTTGATCAAAGTTGCATGCATATTTATAAGCTTAACTGAAAGCTTTGAGGTTGGAGATAGGGAAAAAGAAAAGGACAATAGTAATATGGGATTCGTATATTTGATAGACACTTTGAAAAAACGTATCGTTACTTATTTAAGTTAAAAAGGTTTGAATAAATAAAAAGAACATTTTATAAATCGCTTTTACCGCGCTCGTAAAAATACTGTTTCGTCCGTTACGTTCGATCGACGTTAACTTTAGTAGAGCTTGATAAAAGTTCTGATTTAATTCAACTTGACTGGTTCCAATGTGACCGCAAGATAAGATGAATCGATGCCTTGCATGCTGACCGATAGTGTGGAAACGGCACAAGACGATTGGCAATCGGCTCAGGAATCGAATTTGAGGAAAATTTTAAGAATCGCAGCCGAATCGATAATCCTTGACCAACCAGACAATAAGGAAGTCCAAAACGTGTTGAAGAGTACGACGGAACGACAATTGGAATACGGCCTAAGTAAATCTTTACATTTTCTTTTTCGTGACTTATTTGCACCGCATTTAATTTATTATTTGAGGAGCGAAAATATATTGAAATCTGCGAATAACTTTCTAGATCTTGATGAAGATGGGAATGGAATTATGGCTATTATTAGAGATTGGACTGGTAAAGATGTTCCGAAGGTCAGTCCCGGTGCTACGAGCTTCCGGTCACACATCGAGTCTTGTTTACCAGCTGAGAACGTGATTCACCTTGAGGTTGACTATAAAGCAGACGGCATAGACACAGACAACGACTCCCATGATAATTATCTGAATAAATTTAGACGATTCGTTCTTGAGAGACTACAAAATTTAGTTAATGCTTCGATAGAGATCGATCCAGAGATTAAAAGTCGGAAGAAAATGGTTCAGGAAGTTTACGCCGAAAGTATGGCGCACTTGTCATTGCTGCGCGAAATAAAACCCGCCGAAGAAGATGATGGATCTATCACTCGTATAAAACAACTTTTGATGTCCGGTGAGTTTTGTCAAAATGTTGGTTTAAGATGAATATATTGATCATTATTATTATAAATTGTTTTAGGAATGGATCAAAAACATGGTCCTATTTTAATATGGGGTCCCAAAGCTTCTGGCAAATCTTCTATACTTGCTAAAATATATGAAAGTGTACCAGAATGGTTCGGTAAACCGACTTTGAGAGTTGTACGGCTCTGTACGTCAACGCCAAAGTCGGCTTATAGCTTAGAGCTTCTACGGATTTTGTGTGAACACATTGGCTTCTTATCGGGTAACAACGACGGTAATCTTCCACGAGATGCTTCCTTTGATCCTTTGTACTTGAATAATTGGTTCAGTCAAATAATGCGTGGTATCGAAGCACAACCTCTGTCAGAACAATTAATCGTTATGGTGGACGATCTACATCGCCTTCACCCTTTGGAATGCGATATCGTTGCTGCTTTATCATGGTTGCCATTAAACTTGCCCCAAGGAATACATTTTATAGCGACGACTACAGTACCACCCGAAGCATTACGGCTGACTCCACTTCAAAAAGAAAGACTCAGAAGCAATGATATACTTATTGAGCTATCTGACAAGCGATGCAATCTCCCAGATATAGAATCAGCTTTAGACAATCTGGAAAAGCTCGTCGGTCCAAGAGCAGCAAATAAAATTGGTTCGCTTTTAGCATGCGCAGATTACGGTCTCTCCGAAACTGAGATTCTCGAGTTAATTATGCCCACGGGAGGAGAAGATCCATTATCCTTAACATTGGGGCAATATAATTTCGCTACATGGTGTTTAGTCCGAAGAACTTTGGCTCCCTTATTAAGGGTTGGTAGTATTATTAAATTTATGATATTAAAGATTTCTTCTGTTTTATCATAATATACAAGTTCGTTTATTTACGTAATAAAGGTACGAGTAATGAGCGGCAGATTAATGTTTGGCTGGCGTTGGTTGAGTCGTGAAGTCGCTAGGAAGAGATATCTTTCGAATCAGGACGTATCGAGAATGTATCACGCGGAACTGGCAAATCTATTTTTTGCGGAAGAAACCGAAGATAGCGAGGAAAAGTCACCGCAGGGTCCTATAGAACCACCCGCAAAGGAAACACCTTTTCAAAGCGCTCCGCAATCGCAGGATATTACATATACCCTACGGCACGTCGAAGAAGCGTGGCTTCACTTGCTACGAGCTGGCGATGTTGATAAACTCAAAAGATTGGCTGTCTGTGCTTTTGATTTTCTTTTAGCTGGTGTACAAATGATTTCTGTGAGTTATTTGCGATGTGTACTCGAACATGCAAGGAGATATCTGTTGGAAAGAGATTTGGAGTTGGTATATTATGCCGTTAGGAAATCAAGCGACGTACTTACTAGAGACCCGCTTCAGCTTGGAGCACAACTTATTTGTTGGCTAAGACCAGTCGCAGACGATGGTGGAGATCTTGTAAGGGATTTATATTTTTATTTTCTTTTTTTGTATTTAATTTAAAAAAACCTGTAACATTAATCGATCTTATATTCGTACAAAGGTAAGCAGAATGGTCATGGCAGCAATGGCATGGTGCGATGGCTATACCGCACCTCTTTTAGTTCCTTTGAATGGTTGGCTTCAACCTCCTCTACCTCTTCAAATTCGTGCTTTGTCTTGTCCACAAGGAGTCCGTCTAGTCGAAGCTGCGCCATCGGGTCAACACGTTGTGGTTGTTCCACCTCAAGGAGATGCTCAGTTGTGGCACGTTATGTCTGGTCAACTAGTACATACTTTTAAAGGTATCAATTATATAACACGTATCTTTTTTCCACATATTCGTTCGGTCCAAAAAGATTCATGAATGATTTATAACAAATATTATATTTTAGGTCATTCTAGTCCGATATCGTGTTTAGCCATTACGCAACAATCTCAATATTTACTCACTGGTTCCGAAGATACCTCCATTATCGTTTGGGATATGAAAGAATTATCGTTGAAACGACGAATTTGTGAACACATAGCACCTGTTCTTACGTTGACAGCAGCTATAAATAATTCCATTATTGTGAGCGGTGGGGAAGATTCTAGTATCATTGCAACTAGTTTACTCACTGGTGAGGTATTAGTAAAAATTGATCATCACAGAGGACCCGTTACTGCTATACGCGTAGATTCAGCAGGAGAAGTTCTTGTGTCTGGATCGACCGATGGAACAGTCTGCTTATGGTCTTTAGAAACATTTACTCTTCTCAACAGCATAACGTTACCTTCCCCTGTAGCCAATCTCGATGTATCGGCAGATTCTGTCTTTTTGCTGACTGCTTGCGAAGATCAAAAACTCTATTTAAGATCTTTAGCTACTGGAACGGAGATACATACATTAAGAGGACATCAAGGTCCTGTTAGAAGTTTATGTCTTGCTAGAGATTGTAGAAGAGCCATTGCTGGTGGTATAGAGGGCAGAGTTTCCGTTTTCGATATACACAGTGGTAGACTCATTAAAACGCTACCTGCTAACCCTTCTGCGGATGTTACGTCTGTGAAGGTAATTCTAAATCTTTTGCGATATACGTCGACGTAGAGTAGATTAAATTAAATAAATTTGATGTGTATAGGTTACTGAAAAGGATGATTTCCTTATCACTGCTGGGGGAGGACGTGTGACATACTGGAGTTTCCGTGGAGAGGAAACTCCGTCGAAACCACAAAAACTTGGAAAACAAGAATCACTTCAACCGCACACCTCACCTATATCTTGTTTAGATATATCTAGAGATGGTGCAATGGCAGTTACGGGTGGTGTCGATTCTTTAGTAAATTTATGGCAATTAAATACGCATGAATTAATGTCAACGTTAGAGGGTCATATAGCAAGTGTTACGTGTATCACTTTTTCTGCGTCTGGATTATTTGTAGCGTCAGGTAAGTATAAATAGATCGTTTATATCTATAATCTATGTCTTCATAAACGAATAAGACAAATGTCGTTATAGGTTCGGAAGATAAAACGGTACGTGTTTGGGGTTTAACTTTGGGCCTTGTTGTAGCGACGTTTAGACATCAAGCAACCATTACTTCTGTCATAGCTATGTTAGATGGTAGAAGAGTTGTAAGTTCCGACAGAGCTGGAACTATTAGAGTATGGGCCGCAGATAGTGGAACCTTGATTCAATCTGTTTGTGGTCCAGGACGATGTTTTGCTGTAGCTGCAGACATGAGGTATCAAAGTATTCTAATGTCTTTCGAATAAAATTTATGATTCTGTAACATTTCTGTAAAATTTGTATTATTTTAGATTTACGGTTTGTGGTACCGGGGACAATCAAGTTCGAATAATAAGTCTGGGCGTTGGCCCAGAAGAGAAACGTCAAGTTTCTCATTCACAGGATATTACGTGTTTGGTAGTAACGCCTGACTCACAGTCTCTTATTACCGGTTCTAGAGATATGAGTCTTAAGGTGTGGCAGCTTGCTGGAGGCAAATTATCACAGGTCAATAACAGATCGAAGATATTCGATATGAGAAGTTGTGGTTTTTGTAAAATTTATAAAGTTACAATTATTTTGTAGGTATTGGTCGGTCACACCGATCACGTCACTTGCGTTGCAGTAGCAGTTCTTGACAAGTCTATCGTCGTGTCCGGTTCACGTGATGCCAATTTGATTGTATGGGATATAAACACTGGAGCAGACTTGCATACTCTCACTGGTCATCTTGGCTATGTAACTTGTATCAGATTATCTGGTGATGGTACCTTAGCAGTTTCTGGTAGCGAGGATAAGAGTTTGATAGTTTGGGATACGAAAAAAGGCACTGCTTTAAATTCTATTATGCTTCATGTACCAATTCTTGGTGTTGAGATGTCTACCGATTGTTCGAGATTAGCATTACACTTATTAGAACATAAATGCATGCCCATTCTTTGTCTGCATAATACACCAGCGCAATATGTTAAACTTCCACCGTACGTTGCTCCGAGAGATTTACGACCACCTGGTCCTAAACGTCCTGATAGAAGATTATTGAAAAAAGAGGTTTCTTTGGATACATATACGTGGCAACGGAAGTACGGTCATCTTACAACAGGTATATGTATTATTTAGTTATTTCTGTTTTATTTACATCGAATGATCAGCCTATAGAGATTCGACTTTTTATTATCTACATTAAGGTATAACGGTATCAACTGTCGAAGAGCGATTGAAACGTCGATTCAGTGTTAGTGCTTCTATGGAGGAAATTAGTAAAGCTGGTTTAGCTGGTTCTCAACCAGGCTTAGGTCCGGAACAAGCAGCACTGGCTCAGTCTCAACATTTTGATCAGTTGGAAGCTATTTGGAACAAGCAATCTCCACCTCCCAGACCACGTGGTTTAAGAACTTTGTCGAAACAGAGTTCTCTTCAAACCACTCGAATATCCGACTCCGAAGAAGAAGGTAGGCGTGCCATGTCGTGCATCGCCTCCTAGACATATTCTTTATTTGCTGTTAGATCACATAGTCACATAGTAATGTAGTTTGTATTGCCTTTATCATAGTTTGAGCAATACAATATAATAGTGCTTATATAATTGCGCTATAGTGCTTATACGTGTCATTAGTAGTGTTTTTTGAATATATTCATTAAAAACATATCGTTAAAATAACTATAAACATTAAATCCTCTAATGATGCGTAATACTAGCGGTAGCTCTTAGATATTGCACGTTTTGATATTATGTTAAATCTGACTGTCAAATTTGTCTTCCAATTCGTTCAGGAAACGAGTTATCGTTATCGAAATAAAAAATAATAGATTTTATTTTTTCCAGATTTGAATATCTACGTTACGAATGTTTCTGTATAAAGTATTAATCATAGATATACTTCCAAATTAGTTTATACCTTATCCATGAATTAGTTCTTATCTTAAATATTCGTGGATTATGATGTGTGATAAAGTGTTGAGTGGGTTAAAAGTATTTGTTTTTTTTTTTTTTTTATAGATTATATATTTTATTTTTTTCGTAGTCTATTATCATTTATCGAAAGTACTTGTGAAAAAGTATAATTATCATTCATATAAATTTTTAATTAATCTTAGGTAACTTTAAAGCATTATCATTTGAAAAAATCTGTTTTGTGAAAAAAAAACTTGAAGTTGATTTAAATGTCGTAATAAAAAAAAAAAAAAAAACACGAATAGTAAATTATTTTAATTTTCTTTTTATTTAGACACAGTAACAAGTAGTTATGTATATAGTATGTAAATTATAGTCATTTAATGTGATCAGTAAAATTATATGCATCCTGCATGATGCAATACTCATTGCAAAATTTCTGTTGCAAATATTTATAAATCATTAAAATATTAGCATGGATTTTATAAATATTCGGATCTTATTTTGTATCGTATATTAGATCGTAGAATATTTAAAGTAATATTTTTGTTTAAATGTGTGCGAATGCTTAGGTAAATTAGTTCTTCGTTATTTAAACAATATAAATGTATATTCAGATATTTGTGGACACTCTATTACAGATCTTCCAGATTAAAATGAATTCCTTTGAAGGAGACGGACAATTAACTAGGATAAAGAGCCTTTAGCTGAAACCTATACACCTACCATATTCTTTCATCCTTCGACTGTCAAGTATATTCTATGTTAAGAATACTCTATGTCCGTACCTTTAATAAATTAAATAAAGGTACCAAAGTCGATAGATATTAGAAAAAGGGGGGAAAACATAAGATTTATTGATTTTCTTTCTAAATAAGTAATGATATATAAAGACGTACCTATTATCTTCTATCAACAAGAATAATTATTTTCTTAAAAATTATTTACAACATATATATATATATATACATTCGTTATTTTCATATTTTTCTATAAAACAACGGCTAATAATTTATATACATTTTTATGTTCACTGATGAAAATTTATAAGATCTCTATTGTCGTTCTTTTAATATATGGTTATATATAAGTAAAGAATATATTTATGGATTCGTAAATATCGATAGAAACGCACATTATGTGTTATAAATGTATTTTTTATTTCTTTCTCATATAATTTTATAACAGTGAAATTTACATTGTGATAAACATATGATAGTTTTTATTCGTTCTCTGTAAAATTCTGAAAAGAAATCTTTTGTAGCTCATCTCTATAAAAATATAGATTAAGTGATTTAAATATAGAAACGATAGTATTCTTCGTAAATCTATAATTCAATTTCAATTAAATCTTACGTTAGAAAATAAATAGTTATAGTGCATCTTTAATAGAAATATTAAGTAATATTACATTTTGTTATTGAAGAATGTTGAAAATCTGATACTCTATAAATACGTTAAAGATATTACCTATTCTAAATCTAATCGTAAACAATCGATAAGGCATCAATTGTTATTTATTCCCTGGTAATATTCTGATAAAATTTTCCATGCTTTGGGTGCCATAAAATCTTCTGGTGGGTTCTCGCCAGATTTGGCTAGATCTGATATAAACATTGAAATATATTTAATTTTAAAAATAGTTTCATATAATCTGATCTTATCAATATTTTTCTCGTGTATTGATTTATCTAACAAGTGTTATAAGATATTCAAACTTACTTCGCATTTTCGTTCCTGAAATAAAAATAAAATCGCTTTGTCTTTCGGGATCATAGAACGCCATACTCCGTTGTTTCACGTCGTAAGCAGCTACTCGAAAAGGTATAATCTCAAGGTTTTGAAGACCAGGAGCCATCGAAAGTACTCTAGCACCATGAGTACTATCATATAGATTACCATCAGGTGTAGCGTCTTTATTTGGATGTGGTATACCGGCAGGATCTCTGCCAACGATATAAAAGTTAGCACCAGCGATTAGTCTACCTTTGGCATGCCATTGTACCTGGAAGTAAAAATCATTTGAATGATAAAGTATAATTTTAAAAAGTTACATTTATCAACAATGGATGATAATAAATTAATTATGGGACGATATAATATACGATAAATATCTTCTTACTTCTGTTGGTCCAGCATACAACATGGGACTAGGGAATATAGCTAAAATCGTATCCTCGTGTAAGATACCATCTTCGAGGACAGCTTGATGTTGTTTTATTCTGACTGCTAAAGGTACATCGTCATCTTTCGTCCAACCACCCAGAGGATGCAAAAGAAGAACAGGTTTACGATAACCACGTTCGAGCAAACGTTTTCTAGTATCCTTAAAAGATCATTATTCTGTTTTATACATTTGAAATTATACGATCGAACGTATATCGTATTTTGTAAAATTTGTACCTGCATAAGAAGGGCGTGTCCATTGTGTATAGGATTTCGAAGTTGAAAAGCAAATACCGCGTCCGCTCCCATCTCACGACACTTTGCTCTGATCTCGTTAGGAGTCAATCTGTACTCATCGAGACCATCGTTCCATCGTATTCTTTCAATTACCTCGAGTTCACCACCGATCAACCAATCTCCGGTTTCGTATATCATTTTTATATAAGGATGACGGATATCATTTGTGCCAAATACTCGCGAACAACTTTCTTCCTTCCGATGAAAATAAAATTCTGGATTTCTAAGAATCGCCATATTTCTTCCATTGTATCTCAATGTCAAAGATGTAACGTTCTGACAACGTTCCTTGTCGTCATCGTTAACAGCAAGAACTATTGGGATCGACTGATTGATCTGTACGCCATTTTCCGTGAGACAGTTGAAATGTTGAGACTGAAACATTAATGACATTTTTCATTCTTTGCACAGATAGAAGTGGCAATAAAAGAAAACAAATTAAAGGATAGAAAAGTTTACTTGTAAATATTGTTTCTCTTTCATGAATCCTTTAAGTGGAGCTGCCCAACCTTCAGCGAGAACTTGAATCCATTGAAGATCTACTTCGTTGATTTCGATCGCTTGTAAATTTTGTGCTTCTTTTTCAACATCTTCGATCATAGATTCAGGAACAAATAATTCATGGACAGATCTTCCCAATCCGTACATCTTTGGTATGATGCTACGATTTTCGAGAAATTCGATGACTCTCGCCGTAGATTCTTCTAATGTTGCATTTTCCGTGTTAACAATGAGATCAGGCTTAATAGGTATTTCGTACTTTTGATCGATGCCAGTAAAGCCCTTAATGATACCAGATCTAGCTTTTTTGTAAAGACCCTTTACGTCTCGTGCCTCACAGATCTTCAACGACGCGTTAACGAATATCTCGAAGAAGGGCAATTCCGAATCTTCGTGAATTTTTCGAGCCATTCTCCTGTCCTCCTCGAAAGGTGAAACGAAGCTACATAGAGTAATGACACCTCCATCGGCAAACAACTTGGCCACTTCGGCCACACGTCGGACATTTTCTTCGCGATCTTCTTTACTAAAACCCAAGTTCCGATTCAAACCAGTCCGTACGTTATCTCCATCCAAACCGTAAGCCGGTATACCCTGTAAGATATTTTTATATTTTAATCTATAATCATCGATAAAACCTATTTGGTTGACGATCTATCATATTATATCGACGTTCTACCTGAGATACAAGAAATTCTTCTAACTTGAACGATATCGAGGTCTTTCCAGCTCCAGAAAGTCCAGTCATCCATATAGTACATCCACGAAAACCGCGAACAGTACCAACGGCTTGGCCACGTTTCGCTCTAGACACATGATGAGCTTGTGAACTTACATTAGTCGCGATTGTCTGTAAACACCAGGACAACATGATTTGTAATTACGATTCTACTTTCTCTTAAATTTGCAAAGTAAAATTATTATGAAGGACGCACATCATTTATCTCTACATTTTGGGACATTACTAATTTGCATAATATATATATATATATATATATATATATATATATATATGCCCATACAAAATTAGTTGCGGTTAATCTATTACCTGTTTTGCAGAATTTTGATTTTCTGTTTTTTGTCGAGTTAGGATTCCCATGATCGCTGAATCGAAATTTTATCGGAATAATAGTAAATTCCTCTGATAGAAAGGAAATACCAAAATATAAAATCTGGATATAATCATAAGAATAATCGATCTAACGTATTTTATTCCTATTGGCGTTAAAGTTAAATTGAATTTTGATTATTTTTTATTAGATAAGCTTCCGTTATCGATAAAACTTTTATTGTGTAATATTGTATTTTATTGTATAATATTAATTAAATTTAATTGATTATTATACGACGTAAAAATTATACAACAATTTAAAATAAAGATAAACAATTGGAAAAGATCTTGTCAGTCCAGTCATTATATTTATATCATATAATTTTCGAGTTACTAATTTGAATCACTGATCAAATGATAAAGAAACTTAAAATTAGATGGTTTCTTCATTTAATAAATTTCTAATGTTATATAATCTTATTTTTTTATACTATTACACGTTCACATCACACCTTTTATAATTTTGTATAAAACGGATTAGCAGAAATATGAGAATTATTCGTCTAAGTTATGCTTACGAATTGTATTCCGCGTTAACCGATACTAAACTAAACAGCGTAGAACAAGACTGTGGCTCGTTCGCGAGAAAGTTAAAAGAAAGTGACTTTCATTGCTAGCAATGCCTACAACAGAGGAACCAGTTCTCGTCAGACATCATTGACCTCCAAAATACTGAATTCTCGCAACTCTAAGCAATTTTGTGAGAGATGAAATACATTATCAAAAATTTATCGAGATTTAGATAACTTATTCTGATAAATTTAATCATAGCAATTAATCTATTTTGCTAATTTTAGTATATACATTATTGATTATTTAATTAATAAAATATTTAAAACAGAATAATTATGTGAAATGAATGAAAAGAGTGAATATTATTCTTAGAGTGAAAATATAATTATATAGCATAAACTTTACTTGTTAATTTTTAATGATTATATTAATTAACTGAACTTTCCGTTGAGAATGTCAGGTAATTAAAATTTTAGATAAAAAATTTATTATAAGTTATTGAAAATTATAAAGAGTAATTTATTTTTAATTAATGCATTAATAAATAAATTAAATTCTGAAAATTATTATTTTTCTTCTTTGTTTTTTTTTCTTTTAATACATTATAAGATACATAATACTAAATAATCTGTGAAAGAAAAATAAGAAGTTAATTATTCAACAAGAAATTTATTGTATTGAACGACGATTGCAACAACACATAAATAATAGTCTCAGTGTCTTAATAATATCATCATATTTGTCTCTGTCGATTTCTATAAAATAAAAAAAATAGTTTAACGTTTTTCGATAATTATTTCACTACCATTTGTGTTCACAGCTGAACAATTAATTATTCATTTTTACAGTTATATCATTTTCTGATTTATAATAGGACATGTGTCTTTTTAATTCTTAACTAAAATCAAATATTGATTTTTTTTTAAAATGATCAAATATATCGTACGTCACGTAATTGCAAAATTATTTAATCGTTTTAGATATCTCATATTTTTGAAAAAATTTATAAGCTGTTTACTTAACAATAAGAATAATAATGGATATACATCTCAAATTTTAGATTTCATCTCAAATAAAAATAAATTTATGAAAAATATATGAACTTAATAATAATAATTATTTTTAAAATATATGAACTTAATAATAATAACATAAATATGTAATTTTAGAGATGAATTTATCATAGAATTTGTTTTCAATCTTCAAATATTTCCTTGTTATATTGATTTAGAGAAAAAATTCAAAAAAGAAATGATATTTTTTTAAACGTAAAACAGTACTGTCATTCATCATAAGTTTCTAATTGATGATGTAATTGTAAATTTATCGTAAATTAATAAGTATAAAACTTATCTGGCTATGTACATACATTGAATTTATATAAGATAATTGTACGACATTAATGAAAATTAAACACTAGCCTAAATATATAATCTTATCTCAATGTCCCTGAGAGACAGTTCAAATACAAACTTACCATAATCAAAGAAAAACAATGAGGCACGTGTTGGTATGGTATCAGAAGGTAACCAATTTATTTATTAGTCGAAGTAACTACAATATATTACTTGAGATTCGTTATATATTGTTAATATGTTTGAAAAATAAAAAAACAAGAAAATATAAATCTATCTAAATAAAAAAAAAAAAGATGAAAGATATATCTTCCTATGGAAAAAAGGCGAAGTTTCGCGACAAGATCGTAAAGACATCTTCGGATTAAAATAAAAAAGCAAATAAAAATAAATTATTGAAAATGGAATTTTATATATTATATAAAGTAACTTACACTTTTGTTTATACCGTTGGTAAGATTACATTTTTCATTTTCCACGTCCATTTTTTCTGTACTTCCATTTTTTCGAGGAGAGTTCATATTTCCAATATATTTCGAAGTCAATAAAATTTGCAATTTATTATTCTTTTTTTTTTTTTATTTTATAGAAAATTAACGATTTTCGTAAATTATCTTGGTATCCGTATTTATAATCGTATATTTGTTTTTCTCGCTTTAGACACGATAGAATTAGAAGATTAAAAAATTTGTAAGATAATCGAACACGGATAAGCATAGAAATGACAGAAAGACGAATCGAACAAGATCGAAGCAGCGACGGTGATACTACGGAATGAGTCACATACGTGTGCCTTCCATATATTATCACAATGAGGGTAGTAAGACTCCCGTCAACGACGCGATGGTTCTAGGTGGGGGACGAAGAGTTTTCTTTTTACATGTAATATATATGTACGTAATATGTCCCTGATAGTACGTTTGTTTCTTTTGAAAAAAAAAGACTTTATGGAAAAACTCGAGGTCGTTTAAGAAATAACTTTGAAAGTTCGAACTGCAAATGACCGATCTGGAGTATCGTTTCCATTACAGAGAAATTTGAAAGGGAGAGGTATTGCTGTCTTTACAGAAACATTAGCCTCTTTATTTTTTTTTCTTTTTCTGATGTTTTTCTTTTCTTTTTTTTCCCTAAGTTTCATAGAATCCTAGTTTACATAGTTATTTTCAAAGGTCATTGCATTCTTTGGCGCGATAGCAGAACTAAATGACTACCATTGATACAAGTCGTAAAGATAAAACGTGGTGAAAGGTTATCAGATTTCAATATCCGTCTTTGCGGTTTGTTAGAAAAGACAACGATTGCTCAGAAGAAAACATATTAATGAAAACACGTTAGTCAACTCTTTCACCATATCTTTTGAAATCTAAAACGAATTAGAATAAAGAAAGTTTCTATTCGGAAATGTTTTCGTTAAGAATTTTTTATACGATTGAGTTCATTGAATTATTGTCTTAATTCATTGTCAGATAGAATGTTAACAATGCTTATTATCTCTTTTTTCATTTTTATTATTTTTTTTTTTTCGATAAGAAATATCTACTTGTCCAAGCGTTATTCTTTCATATTTGCGGCATCGTCATTCAATAAGATTACATATCGATTACATTCTATGTTAAAAAAAATAAAAAATTATAGCGTGCGGCTTAACAATTAAATGTTTAACGCCATATAGCATCAATATGGATGCGGAACAAACGCGCAGACGTTGCATCATACTCTGAACTCTTATAAGAGACGAAACGATAACTTACTTTTCAATGATATATAAAACCGTTTCTATGTCACTTTTTCAATTAAAAAGTCAAGACAAAAAGAAAACCTTCATGCTTGGAAGTGACATTGATCTGAAATTCCGCGGAAAGAAATTTCGAATAACGATTGGGTTTCGACATTGTACGTTCTTGAAATCTTATCTCAAAACAAATTTTCGAGTTTAATAATATTTTTTTATATAGCAACTTGAACAAGACAATTATAATTTTTTTATTCATAGTGTGCTTTATAGATTACAATAGGCTACAATAATATCCTTTATAGGAATAATTTTTTAATTTAATTAAATCAAATTTATATATATCTATGATATAATTTTTAAAAATTCGCTGTCTTCGATCGATTATCGATACTTCGAATACCATCTAGTATCGAATAACTCGAACTAACATGGAAACTACATTTTTGGTAATTGATATTAATATCCTGCGCGAATTGCTGAAGTGATATTTCAGTGACCTGTAATTTTTAATGTATGTTTATACTATCATTTAAAAAAATATTTAATGTTAAAATTAATCGGAGTAATCAAGTTTTTTAATAATTTTATAAAGAATTAAAAGTCTTTTGTTAAAAATAAAAATTTCAAATTGTAGTAACGAGTGGATAATGAAACAATAATTCACATCGTGCTCGCTAGATGTCACTGTGATCGACAGAAACATTCCTGTCAATTCTCATGTAAATAAATTTTCAAAGATTGCTCCAAAATCATCGATAAGTGACAACGATCTTTTTCAAGGAATTAATTTATAACATTGTATGAATAATCGATATATTAAAAAATCGAGCTCAAGAAATTGTAACACAGTTTTTAATACTTTCTCCAGTGCGAAAAGAAGTGTCTTTAAATAAGAGATGACGTTTTATTTTTCAAGATATTAGTGACCTAACCTTGAAATGACTATCCGTGCAAGTATTACATATATATAAAGTTTATTAATACTTACTATATATATCATTTGGAATGTTAGATATAACTATTGCGCAGATATTAAATGAAATTGATCAGATACAATATATTTTATATACCGAATGGACAAGTACATATTTCAAGATTATGTTATTTAAGTCATCTGCTGTTCCATTAATGGGAGAGGTAAATATTATCTTTCAAGATTATTTTTATATTGTAATAATACGTAATAATTTCAGATGCTTACAAATGATATAAATTATTATTCACAAGAACATTCTAAGTCATTTAATGAATATTTAAAAGAAACCAAAGATGCTTTTTCTGGTAAAAATACAGATATACAATACTTCCTTCAAGATAATAAATTTGAATGGAGAAGAAATAAACGATGGATTTTAGGAAAAATTACAGTATGTCCCATTTCTAATATTATTGCCATATCTGAAACTTTATATGGCTTATTGAAACAACAACAACATTTACAAGAAATAATTTCAAAATTAAAAACAGAAAATGAGTTACTGATAAATACCAAAAAAGAATTAAGTGTTGATATAGAGGAAATGATCAAAATGAAAACTAATATGGAAAAGGAACTGTATAAAAAATTTATCTTAATATTAAATGCAAAAAAGAAAAAGATTAGGGAATTAGAAAATAGTTTTAAAAGTACAGAACGTGCACAAAAGTCAATATATGATGTAAGCACAGATCAGAGTAGTGAAGACTCTGACATGGATGATAAAAGTACAAAAAATATTGAATTACATTTAGAAGAACCAGTATCTGATAAATGCATGGATCAAAGTGAAGATTCTGATAAAGAAAGTAAAGAATCTTTTTATGTTTCTCACAAAAGAAGTAAATTTACTAATAGGAATACTGTAAATGAAATGGAAGCAACGACTAGTACAACAATTAAACAAAATTATTTTGATAACATTCCAAATAAGAAAATGAAATGTATATCTACAACATCATCAGTATCAAGTAACGAAAGTGAATGTGAATTTAAACTACGAATGCCAGAGACATGTACCATCAAATCAAATGTAAGCCATCTAGATTTTGCAGAAGAATCAGAAGAAGAATTATTTTCTTAATAAAAGTTTTTAGTATTATATATATATATTATATAGTATATATAATATTTGTAATTTATGTACAAACAATGTGCAATTTATTTAATATCTTTTATTTATGAAGTGAAATTAATGAAGTCAATAACAAAATGGAAACGTAATTTTTTAATATTTTACTTGATAAAAATGTAAATTATACATTTTTTTAATCATTAATCATGCAAAATATATAACTGAGAGATTTATATAACTTTCTGTATATAATATATATATATATGCATATGCTTATATGCAACTAATGCATTAAAGAAAAATGGAGAAAGAAATAAATAAAAATTGTATCACATTCTGTGAATTACTATACATTCTATATTTTGTAAAATAACTTTAAAAAAGGTAATTTTACATCATGTGATTAATATTAAATATATATGTATTTTGTTTTAATTTATATTTGGTTTTATAAAACAGCTAGGATAATGTTGCACATTTTTGTGATATGTATGGCCTCTTGGTTGTCTTACATGTTCTTCTCTGATATATACATTTTTACGTTTACTGAGACCATACAGATAAGTAGGAAAATCTGGCCATTTAGTTGACAACATTTTCCAATGGTCTATAGGACAACAACTTTCAAAATGAAGTATTCCCATTTTTTTTAAAAGTTCAGTACATTTAGTTTTTTCACGGATTGGCCCACCAGGTATTTTATATAATAAATAATGTGTCCATGGATAACGTGGGGGAAGACTAATACTTCTATTATATTCTTCTTGTTCAACATTATATAATTTACGAATTCCATCCATAATAAGCTATAAAAAGTGATATGTATAATTTTAAGAAGCATATATATGTATGTGTATATATATGTATAAATAATATATAAAAATAATATATATAAAAAGCATATATATATATGTGTATATGTATATGTGTATATATATATATATATATATATATATATATATATGTATAAATAATATATATAAATGAAGTAAAAAAATATTATAAATTATAAAATATATCAACCTTTATATGTTGAAAATTTTGAATTCCAATTTTTATGCATCTGGAGGCATCAATTAACAATAATCGTTTTCCATCAATAAAATTTTTAACAAAACATTCCTATATCAAATAAACAATAAAGAAAATATAAATATTAAATTTTATAATATTAATCTTATGTATTATCTTTCTTACTGTATATTGAGGTAAACAAATTGTATTTTGCAGCCAATTAATAACATCATTAGTATTCCAATACCAGCAAGGAGGTAAAGGAAAGTTATCAACAATATTTCCAGTAAAAGTATACAATGGTAATGGACTTGAAAGCCAAGGCCTATATTTCCTATTACTTTTATAAATATTAATTTATTCTTTTTATTTTATTAGAAATAATATTATGTGTACAATTTGATACTAACTCATTTATTGAAGTATCAGTATCACAATGTTGTGTATATTTTGATTTTAAAATCTGAGATAACATCCTGATAATTTTACAAACAAATGCTTTACAATATATTTTTATTATATAACCATGTATTAGTATATGTATTGAGTCTTAGAAAAAATATTTTAGTAGAATATATTATTTATTTATTTTTAACATTGATATAATATGTATGTGTTTTTTTTTCGTACTGATATTCACATATTTCATTTAAGATTCTATTCTATTTATTTTTTTTTTTGCCTTTATGCTCTTGTATAATGAATGTGTTGATGTAGTGGTATATATCAAATCTGTTCAATTACTCGCTCTATCGTATATAAAAGTGAAAATTTTCATTCATAATTAATCATATTTCTTTTCTTGTAGATCATTTAAATTGAGTTAGCAATGCCAAATTTACAAAATACATTGTTGCGTATAAAATTGTCGTATTTTATCAATAACAGATGATGTAGGTACACGTTCGACTATATACTTTAACTTTACTTGATTAATAAATGTCTGTTGATTTTAATATAAACAAATTTTATTTTATATATTTTATATTCTTTTTTCTCCTTTATATTTGTTTTATATAAATTTTAAATTTCTTTTACATTACAGTTCTAATTTTCTGGATGGATAGAATATAACCTCTCTTTTATCAAGAAAGATTTTTATAAGCAAGGTTATGTAAATTTAAACATTTTAAAACATGATTGAAATTACTGCAAAACTTGTCAGAGGATCTGTATATTTTTCTGGAGAAGTCATTGAATGTTTTGTTACATTTAGTAATCCTCCAAATCCAATTCATCAAATATCTCAGAGCCACAGGTATTATTACTTATGTCATATAGTTTTATTTAAAAGATTAATGCCATAGCTTTATTTAAGAAAATAATGTTATTCTATTTTATTGCAGTGATATTTTTGAAAGTCTTGCTTGGGCCAGTGCTCAAATTCATTGTCAATGTTCTATGAACAGTAAAGTGGTACTTTCAGATAAGTTAAATACTACTGCTAGATTGGCGGCAATAAATGCAAGTAAGAAGACAGGATTATTATCAAATTACATTTGTTTTTTGAATAAAGTTAAGATGATTATTTAGTTAAGGGATTTTTACAGATACAACTTTTGTACCATGGCAACAAGACAATGGTCATGCTATATTAAATACAAAGCCAAAAATTTTGTTCTGTGATCTAAGATTATCGCCTGGTGAAAGTAAGACATGTAAGTTGTTATTATAACTTGAGAAATATATATAATTAACTTTATTGTACAATATTAGATAAATTATATAAAAATGAAGGAAAGGAACTGTTTTATACATATTAATGTATAATATTATTGTATTTGTAGATATTTATAGAGAAACAATTCCAAGCGATGCTCCTCCTTCGTATAGAGGCCAGGCAGTAAAATATTCTTACAAAATTACAATTGGAACTCAAAGAGTAAACACAGTTATCAAACTACTGCGTGTACCCTTTAGAGTATTATCTTTGAGTGGTAATTATTCTTATTTTGTATTATATATCCAGAAAAAAAATTGTATATTATTAATGTTTCATAGAAGTATTTTATTTATAGAATTACCGGAAATAACGACTTGCAACGATAGCGTCGATTTAAGTCCTAATAATCCTTTTATGGAAACACAGCATAGAGAAACCCCACTAGACATAGCACTTCAAACTCTTCAGGTTAGTTTTTTTAACGTTTGTAAGAAAGTAACAAAATTATATTATAACATTTACATACATATTTACATAAGACGAAATCTTTCCAGAATTTAACTGCAAGAAGAAGTCCCAATTTTTATAATATAACCAATGGACGTGGACGTGTAGTTAGATTTTGTCTCTTTAAAAATTCTTATAAATTAGGAGAGGATATAGTTGGTACTTTCGATTTTTCAAACGCTACTGTATCATGTGTACAAGTCTCCGTTGCTTTACAATCGGAGGAACATGTTGCGGAGGAATACAGACGAGGAAAATCGACAATACCAACTTTAGTTAGTTATAACAAACATCATGAAATGTGTTTAGGTTTGAAATACTCTCATTTGGTATTACCTATACCATTACACGTAACACCAGATTTTACGACAGAACTGGTAACGTTAAGGTGGAGATTACATTTTGAATTCGTAACTACTTCGAAATTAGTTGAAATGCCTTATGAACACACGGTCAGTTGGCACGGTCCTTCGACTTTGGATGTTGAAACGATGATTTGGGATTTACCTCTTCATATACACCCTACAACGGTTCCGCCAAATACGGCTCAACAAACAAGATATAATATTGTCATTTAGTTGTCAAAACTTTGACGGTGGTTACGTTATCGTGGTCTCTTTGAAAGAAACAGAAGATTTTTTACGATAAAAGAATATTGATATTATAATTTATTTCGCACGTAGGTTTATAAGTGTACACACACACACACACGTGTGTGTATATATAATATTAATAATAGTAATAATAATAATAAAAGTACTGTGGTAATAAAAGAAATACGAAAACTTTATTACTTTATTGCAACTTAAATATGATTTAATATGTATACTAAAGTACATGGTTTTTTTCTTTTTTTCTTTAATATCTCAATGCCGCGAATCGTATGGGAATGGTCGTTCTTCAGGATCACAGGATAATCGCGGATGCAAGGATGATGTCAAACTGGGAGGAGACGGAGTGACGTAAGGGTTGTGATGATCAGGATTATAACGATAGTAGCTAAAAGGTTCCCATCGATTAGGATGATGTATTTCGAAGGGTATCGTATGATTCCCATAATACGTTGTTCTCTCCGATACATTTGGAACGTAATTGTATTGAGGTTCCAATAAACTTTGCAAATGTCTGATATATGTTATAGCATGCCTTAGTGATTCAATTTTAGACAGTTTTTTACCTGGTGGTTTGCATATTGGAAGCTTTGATCTGAGAAGTTCAAAAGCGCGATTCATGTCTCTCATTCTCGTTCGTTCGCGATCGCATGCTGACTTTTTGTAGTCTGAAATAAAAACGAATGGGAAATAGAATCTGCGTACGCAATGATCGATCGAATAAACTCTGTTTCATTCGATTATTTTTAATTTAGTTCAGTTAAATTGTATTTCGCATGTCGCTAACTCTTTCGAGTCTATCTATAGCAGTCAATTCGATTGCATACTCGATATCTCGTGGATTTAATATCTCGTTAGATGATATATATGTATTTTGTTTTATCATTAAGATCTAAGATGGATGAAATTGGTAAAAAGATGGGTGAATTTGATAAAAAATAAATGAAAACAAGTTCAAAATTGACAATTCCTTAAAAATATCGTATAGAATAAATTCGTAATTTCGCACGATGTCCCGGTACTTTTACAAATGACATGAAAATATAAACTAAAAATGATGTTGAATGGAATCGAATTGTAAAAATTTAATTTTGTGATTTTATTCCGGATAAGTTAAAAAATTTGATTAAAAATGAAGTCGAGCCGAAAAGGTTAGTTAATATTGTCGGCCGTTCGCTTCGTACTTTTTCATATTTGCATTCGTTATGCTCGTTAGGGATGAAATTAAACGATGCACAGTATTTCAAAAATCCATTGCCTCATACTCGTGAAAAAATGACAATGATGTTTCTCCTGCAACGCATATCGAACCTTGAAACGAAGTATCCCCACGATAGCGAGGATTTTTCAATAAATTTTGATGCGAAGACGAAGAATCATGGGAAAAAAATAAATTTGACGGAGAAATCTACAGAAATGGCTTTCGTCAATCACGACGATGGTTGTTCATACATGTCGAACGAAGAACTTTCCAAGGGATTCTTTCGCGAAGTTTTCGTGGGAACTAACGGAGATCTTCTACGAGGATCATCAAAATCGATTATAGGGAAGATAGAGCAGTCTGACATGGTAGTCGCTGATAACATAAAAAATGAGAAAGAAGAAGAGTCGATGGAAAATGACGGGGTTAGGCAAGAGAAGATGAACGATCGGCGCATCCATTGCGAAAATAAACGGCACTGGAGTCGATGGAGGAACAGCTGGATCACGCAATTGATTTTACATTTGTTTTATCAAATAATGGGTAAGAGTAAAAAGAAATATGCGATAGAGGAAGAAGAGAAAAGCGATGCCCCAAAATCATTATCGTATCTCGTTTATCGCAAGGAAGAGAATCCTATCGTGGACCAAAAATCGCGGGAAGAGATCGTTTCTACGTTCGTAAGACAGATTCAACGTACGCGGGATAAGAATCTACGGGTAATGTTATTGCAACGAGAACTAGAAACTAGATTGCCTGCCGAAAATACTTTTTCTTCGAAAGTGTACGACGAACTCGATTCGCCACGGTTAAGCAGTCCCCTTTGTTAAATCTATCGCGAAATCTTTAATAAACGTATTTGGAAATAACACCAATGAAGATATAGTTATCAGGATGCTTAGATTCATCGTAATTAGATCTACGATACTAATTTCGATATATTTTTCACCTTTTTCAGTTTGCGAGGGTTCACGCTGTACCGATTTTATATTCGTTTCGTGAAGTATCTCCAATTGTGGATGGCCACCTATTATTTCTGGTTCCGGTACTCTTATTATTAACACATTGTCTGAAGTTTGTTGGCGTTCCTCGAGACTATTAGGATCTTGCCATCTTCTTCTCAGGGATTGACGTCGAATCACGGTCGGATCGTCTGCAGGAAAAATTTACTAATGACGCGATTACCGATAGCTTTAATCGAGGACCGCATTCGACGAGGACATTCGAGGGACCTTAATTCGCTTCTTCGCGTTGGAAGCGTCGAAGTTGAATTTCTTTTTCTTGGATCGTTCTCCCAACAGGCCATTTTTCTAAATGATAATCTCGAAGAGTGCGATAATCTCTTTACGAAATAAGGCACATTTGATTCTTTTAAGTTAATTGCGAAGAAGCGAATAAAAGAGGAGCATCGATCGTTCGTTCGCTAAACCAACCGTTTTCTTCCATTTCGTTGATTACCAAGATCCGTCGAATATACCGCGACGAGCAATACGATGAATCACTCGAAAGGTACCTGATGCACTTTGCGATAATTGATCCTGTAGGTGTTGATCGGCCGTCGATAGAACATTCGGTAAAATAGTTTCTTGGTGGTTGACGATGTCCTGCCGTTGTCGTTCACGATCTCGTTCATGTTCCATTTCTCGTAGCTCTTGTTGCTTTGAATTCTCGTCGAGATCGAGTAAAATGGGAGAACGCGCGTATTCCTCGTCGTTGCTCTCATTTTCCGACTGAAAAAGAAATACCCCTTTTGCCTCTTTCCGTTTTTTTCTCTCTTTCTCTTTCTCTCTTTATGTATATATATATATATACATGTACATGCACATATACATACATACATACATATATATATATATATATATATATATATATATATATATATATAAACTATCTATCTGTCTTTTTCTTTCTCTTTGTTCCCTTTATATTGCCTCTCGACTGATATAAAAGCATAGCTTCGATCGCGAGAGGAGTCGTAAATGATAGTACCTCGTTTCTCGATAATTCGTTCGGATATCTTTCCGGATTCTGTTCCATGCCAGATTGGATCGGACGTGGGCCACCGTTTCGTTCGGAGAAAGTCTTTCGAATTTTCACTCCTCTTCCGAGCGAAGAATGAAAAACTAGAGAGTAGTCCTCCTCAAATGACGCCCCCGTATGGAATATATCTTGGCCGAGCGTCGTTCTCGTTTGTCCTCGGATAAAATGTGGATCGGGCACAGACAGTCGTTATTAATGTTAATTTTATCCGTTTATTAAGTATTCAGGTGTTCCGGTAAGGGGTTCTCATTCATTCATGTTTGAGTTCTTGCGGCGTGCCGAGTGCATCGTTTACTTTTCCAGGAAAGTATCAACATTTTTCCTTCCAATTTTTTTAGATTTTTTTTCAAAGAGTTCGTGTCGCATTTCGAACAGTATTCATGAAGAAAATAATGGAGACAATCGCAATCAGGTTAATTAAGACTACGCTCAGTACATTTTTCAAGGGACATTTCTTTTCCTTCTATCATATTTAACGAAGGAGATGTTAAGAAAAATAGTTAATCTACGTCAGTATACGCTCCTGCTGTGCGACATCAGCATCGCCGTGAGAATCCCTGAGTTGATCGGTATAAACATGGGGAATACAAACGTCGAAACATAATAGACGCTCGTTCGATAGAAATACTAATGAGGCAGAACCGTGCAAGTATAACAGATCGCTAAGAATGTCGTT
The DNA here is from genome assembly GCF_905475345.1 of Vespula vulgaris. Classification (NCBI taxonomy): domain Eukaryota; kingdom Metazoa; phylum Arthropoda; class Insecta; order Hymenoptera; family Vespidae; genus Vespula; species Vespula vulgaris. The sequence continues at coordinate 4,574,912 of NC_066586.1, read as the reverse complement.
CGTCGAGAGGAGGATACGATGGAAATTACGACTTGGAAACGTCCTTAAAAATGCTTCAACGTGAGCACGCTTCGAATCGAATCTTTTTCGCCTCATTTTATTACGTGAAACGAGCATGTAAACCGTGTATATTCATAAATTTCTATGTGCACTTACGTATATACAATATTATATATCGGCTACAAATTTATACGGAATTTTCGAGCATAATGCAAATTCGTAATGGCATCTTTCAATATATAAAAAATAGAAAAGAATACAAAAAGAATGTGAATTTAATGGGATAATTTGTGAGAGTGCGTTTACATAATAATGATATATAAAAATATTTCTTTAACATATCAGATTAAAATTAAAAGCTAATTAATATCGTCTCCTGATAATGCACGTGTCGTCGAAAAGAGACGAGAAAATGCATTTTTGGTCTTTCTTTTCTTTTTGTTGACTTGTACATATCGTCGAGTTCTCTTCGTTAGCGAAATATTACTGAACCAGCATATCGCGATATTCTGGACATCAACGATGTCCTCGTCGATGTGTCGTTTGTGTTAGTGCAATATATTTCGTGACCTGTAAATATAGAATTTTATTTTTCCAACGCATTATCGTTCGGTTATACAATTGTGAGAAGGTTTACGAAAAATGTTTATACCGTAATATTCGTGCCGATTGCAGAAGTAATTCATTAGTATTACGCATAGTTCTTGATTAAACGATAAATATATCCATGGATTAACGCAGCTGGTTAAACTGTTTAAAAGAGCCAGGATGGTGAACGTGGGACCTGAAAAAACGATAAAAGATAAAGGATTAACCTTCGATAAGGTCTTTAATAAATATTGATAAAATTTTTACCATAGAATCGTTTCCTTTGAGATCCCTACTAACGAACTTTTACTTACCATTAACGAAAGATGATTTAGAAGCTTCGGGATCCCAGACTGCCCAGAGTTCGCATCCGATGAACGGAATGCTCGTTATAACATAGAGAGTGATTACAGCTATAGTCTGCCTTATGGTATTGATCATTGCCTTAGAAATGAATGAACTTCGATTACGAGCCAACCCACTGACACTTCTAATGTATGTTCTATCGTCGGCAGCACCGGACATTCTATTACTTTGCCACACACCGACGCAGATTCCAATGTAGGTATATACCAGAACGATGAATGGTAAGAGGAAGACCATTAGACTGTACCTACGTTAAGAATGAACTCACAAAACTTTCCTCTGCGTTTACGTTCTTGTAATAATGAGAAGCAAAGTAAATCTTGATTCGAGGAAATGATAATAGAAAAGGAAGGAAGGAAGGAAGGAAGGAAGGAAGGAAGGAAGGAAGAAAGCAAGGAAGCAAGAAACGAAGGAAGGAAGGAAGGAAGGAAGGAAGCAAAGATGAAAGAGAAAGAGAGACAAGAGCAAACGGAATATCGCTTACCATGTGACGTACGCTCTTTCGCCAAACTTTATGTCAAAAGTTGCCCAGCAGTCCCAAATTCCTGGCGTTACTTCTTGATACGAAAACACGAATAACTGGAATTTAATAAAATGGCGATAGGAACGATATTCGATAAATTCTCTATTCTTTCCATATCCGTTAAGGTATAGTAATGGTAAAAAATAGAAAAATTTGTGAGTTGTAATTTTGATACCTGGGGTATGCACAGAATCAATGAGAGAGACCAAGCGCAATAAACCATTATTTTTGATTTTCTAGACGTAAATCTGCAATAACTGAGAGGATGACAAATTGCATGATATCTGTCGATCGCCGTTGCCGTCAGAATGTAAGAACTTAGATAAGGGCCGAACGTTTGAAAGAATTTCACTAGCTTACAGAGCACCAACCCTCCCTGGAATCTATTTCATTTAAAATCCTTCTCAATTATCATCGTTATTGTCTCAATGACTTAGTACAGAATCGAACGGATTCAAAAATCAAAGATTCTTACCTGTAAGTGATATCCCAAGCGAGTTGCGGTAAGACGTTGAGTAAACCTGTCAATAAATCGGCGATGCTAAGATTCATAATGAAGAAGTACATTCTGCTGAGTTTTTTACGGGCACGATATCTTCTTAAATAGATAGAAAACAATACCAAACTATTTCCAAAGACAGTGACAAATAATATAGTCGTTAAAAGTGCGATCTCCCATTTAGCGAGATACTCGTCTCTGCCATCTTTCTGACTATCGTCTATAAACGACGAATTTTCTTTCTCATTCATCGTTTCTTCTTTTAACACAAAAAATACTTTTGATCGGCACTCCTTGATGGACCACTGAACTAATCCGAATAAGTTTTCGAAGACGATTGCGCATCTATGCGTATCGTTCGAACGTATGTGCGACTGAAAACTCTGCCAATTGAATATTCATATCGACTTCCGTTCTTGTCGAAATAACCTTCTTATCGGTATAATACCACATATTGAAGTTTCTTCGAAATATATCTTTCTTAAATTGAAGAGGAGTAATCCGTTTTTACGATCAAATTCAAAAATATTTTCACGAACGAATCGATGTACTTTGATGAAGTCCACTCGTCAAGAAGTCTCATAAAAAAAGATAAAAAAGCACAAATCCAAAAAAGAGTTTACGTTCTATTCTAAAGCAAGTCCCGAGAACTTTTGATGGAAACACAGCTCGATGCGTTGTCGTACAGACGCCAATTTCTTGAATGCAAAGTCCATCTTGTTCTTTATTATTTTTTTTTTTCTCTTCAACGCGCACCAATGCCTTCGTCGATAAATGAATTATGATGTCTTGTTATTTTTTTGAGTGACGTATTAGTAAATGATTTATTAATTCTCATCGTGTTATGTTTTTCAATGGTAAGATGCCAAGGGTCAATGAGAGAATCGTTGTTGAAGTGGTCGGTACTTCTTGATGGACAGTACTTCTTGTGAAATAAAAAGTGCTAGCTATGATTCATATATACGGGTCTATTGTCGTTCACACGTTTGCGAGGTTTTTTTTTATCAGCATTTAATTTGCTTCTATCTCCAATACTCGAATATAGTATACGAATGCTCCTTGCGAATGATATCGAACTATTTGGAGATGATTCATACGTAGATACATATTTGCATATATATTATATTATTATATCTATTTATATATTATATTTATATATTTATTTATTATATATATTATATGTATTTATATATCTACATAATTAGATACCTTTTTAACCATATATTTATTCTAAGAGAAATGTTTTGACATTTGAGTCACAAAAATTCAGTCAATACAAATGTAAATTATCTGACTATTGTACATGTGTATATATATTAACTTGATAAAAAAATATTCGAAAAATTTTTGCAACCAAATTATTAATTATCTTTCATCTTGATATTTTCAATCCACGAGGTTAGCCAACGTGTCTTTTTTTTTCTTTTTCTCGTCAACTAGTCGATCGTCTGAACGACCTTGGTCGTTTACTCATTTGCCGACTTGGATTCATTACAGAATTTGTCCGGTTTTGAGAAACACGTTTATTTTTTTAACAAAGTTTTGGAAGGATCACGTAATTAGGGTTGACCTTCTTTTCCCAAAGATCTCTCAAAATACGCACGATCCGTCATTGTAAACTTTTTTCTCTTCTTTTACGAGCAATTCTATGAATATTTAGTTTTTTCTTTTTACGTTTTATAAAAATTGGAACAAATCATACAGATTATCTTTTAAAGACATTATTGACGATCATAAAATAAGAAATAATAAAGTGCAGATAATAAAATGGAGTTACTCTATAAATGTCAAGTAAATATTATATTCTTCATGATACAAGTTTATTCAGTCGAGGAATATAAACTTACTGATACTCATCGGCTCGCTTAGAATTGCTAAGTAGAAACAATTAAATAGGCGTGTAGTTCTTCGTCGGGTCAAGTAGACATCTAAGCGGAAAAGTTACGAGCTATCTTAATTTACTATATTTCTTACGTTTTTTTGTTATGGACTGCTAATGAAGTATTATGAAATATCTAGGATATGAAATATCAATGTAACAAGTATTCTAAGATTCTGAATATTTATATAAGCAAAATATATGTGTATATATATATATATATATATATATATATATATATAATATTTATATAAGACTCTCATATTAGGAACAGTTTTTTTTAAATCATTAATTTTCTACTCTTATATTTTTTTTATTTTCATAATTAATAGTAGTATCTATGAAAGTAATATTTTTCTTAAGTATGTATAAATGAATAATTTTTAATTTCTTCAATTTTTTCATTGCAGTAGGAATGAAGGACTTTTAAGAAACAATCACTATTGTAGAAATAGAGTTATGCATTGAGAATTTGCATTGAGTTATGAGAAAGAGAGAGAGAGAGAGAGAAAGAAATTGTATTTTATATATTCAATATATTATTATTTCAATATGTATGTATCCACTGGATGTATGTACTATCGAGCTTTCATCTCCTACAAATATATAATGGAAGATTTCGATTTGAGAGAAAAACTCGGAGAGACGGAGAAAGAGAGAGAGAGACAGAGAGAGACAGAGACAGAGAAGGAAAGAGATATAGATAGAATAAAAAAGGAGCATTATGTATATTATACTACATACATACGTGCTTGTGAAGTATGCGAACAAAATAGCCAGATTTGCTAGCGATCGAAATTTGCGGATTTGGCAGGTCACCGAATAGCGATGCATTTATATGAATACGAATGTAACAATGTAGAATAAAAGGGAGATGGGTTTCTTGCCAACTCTTTCGATGACCATTCGTGTGGTCCGTCAGCTGGAAGTAGCGTTATTATCGACGTTATTCGCGTAGCATAAGAAGGAAGAATTCAAAAAGTATTCGATATGGATACATACCTACATACATATGTACATAACATACAAATACCTCTGTGTGTATGTGTATGTGTATATTATATATATGTATGTATATACGTATAGTTAGATAGATATAAAGGGAATAGTACACAGTGAACGTGTTTGGCGGCGAGCCGCAATTTTCCCGAGGCAATCGAAAGTTCCCGTTTGGCCCCATAAGTCACTTTATATCACCGTCACATTAGTTCTTCCTCTTTTAGCCCTTCGTGCCGCAGGTCGTGCAATATCTTTGCGTTTTCTCTGTCCTCGAGCGGTAACTCGGTGTCTTCTGCTTTTCGCAGGCGTAGCAAGTAAAGACGTTTATCATTGTCGACATCGTTCTTCGGCGTCGGCCTGGTTATTACGGCTTATGAGAGCTAGCGAGAGAGAGAGAGAGAGAGAGAGAGAGAGAGAGAGAGAGAGAGAGAGAGAGGGAGAGACTAAAAAAGAGAAGAAGAAAGAGAGAGGGGTTAAGCACAAAGGTCGATATAAAGGGAGAAAGTGATGACCCCGCGTCGGAGGAAAAGCTTCATAAAGTAAATTACTATGTGCCACACGTATATCTTACGAGGATTAAGTACAGACTCAGTAGGGCTGGGATAAGCCAAATCACAACGTTTCTCTTCTTTTTTCCTTGTAACAACGACGATAAAGTTAAGGAAAGAAAAGTAAGAACGAGTCTAGACGATACATTGCAAAAAAGTCGGTGCGGAATTCGTTACGTTTGCATTGCAATACGTAAGGAGGAATTTAATTCTCTCTTTTTCTCATTCTGCGACCTTTTCCAATAACATGCCACTCAATGAATATTTTTATATTTAATGAGGTATCTCGAACGAATCGCGAATAACGGCTTAAGCATTTAATAAGACATAATTAATCGCAAACACGAGGGGGGTGAAGATGAAAAGGGTGGAATAAGGAGAGGAAGGCAAGCGAGGGTAAATGTTGACTGATAAAGGAACAAATTGAGATAGGGTGGGGGTATTGTGTGCAGTAGGTATTAAAACGGGTCTCTCCTAGCTCGTTCGTATTCTGTCAAGGGGGATTTTCACCGTTCTCACGACTCACTTCAACTTTTCTCTTCGAGAACTTTTCTTCATTTCTTACCAACACCAAATTCTAGCGCGTGGTAATCCCAGAAAATAAGTAAAGCGTATTTCGTTTATCCGTTGTTACCGACCAATCCTGTTAGAACCATGCTGCTTTTACTTTACCTAACGAAAATTCTTTCGCTTGTAAAACGAACGTCTCCACGGCCCTACTTCGAATCTTTATGGGGGAAGTATAGCGTTTTTTTTTCAACTTCTCTTTCCGCGATTCTCGCTTCCATTTTCTTCCTTGCTTTTCTCATTGGGTTTAATCCAGCCAAGATATTTATTTTCAAATTATTTTCTCTATTCGTTTATTGCATTCGAAATTTTTCTTCTTTCTCCGTTTTCGTTAATCTTTTACATATCTACCTTTTTTAATACTTTTCCCAGTAATCTGTGATATAACGATTCTCAAAGGAACGCATAGAAGAAGAATAAGAATCGATCTCTCTAGAGCGTCTTTTATCGTTAACCTCGACAGACAAAGGGTTTTGTTTAGAAAGTAGGCAAGAGTTCGCCGCTAGTTTTACACGCCTCGAACGTGTAATTCGATGAGCGTAGAAGTCAAATTCAAAACGAATAATACAAATTTCTCAGAGAAACAAACTAATGGAATTAATTAAAACGATCGTGATATATCTCACTAAGAGCTCTTCTCTTCTATTTTAGATACCTCATAGTTTCCTCGCACAGCTACTTTCTGCTGCTATTTATCAAATGATAATAAAAGATATTTACCCGTACCTTTTCTATGTATATTTATGTAAACATAACTTGTGTCATTAATTTTATCAAAATTATCTTACAGAGATTTTGTAACTTCGATAAGACTTATGAATAAATGTTACGACCGAAGAAACGGAATTCACAATGGCCTTTTATCGTTAGTGGAATTCACTATGTATGGAAAAGTGTGCCGAAAGACGAATTAACATCCCGGTGATGGAAAATGCGCGAGAAATTACTGGACGAGAGAATGGGAGTATTTCACGTAAAAGACGAGAGTGCAAAAAGGGTCTCGCGAGGAAGAAAACGAAGGTGTAATTTCGCGCTCGGCAGAACCGCGAGTTATCCTCCTCTTTCCTCTTCTTCCGTTGCGCACTTCTCTATTTTTTATCGTTCTCTCTCTTTCTCTTCCCCCCCCCTTTCTCCCTCTCTCTTTCTTTCTTTCTCCCTCCCTATTCTCTCTTTTTCTCTACCTTTCCCTCACCACGGCGACAACAAAAAGTAAATGGCAATCGTATAATTTCATTCGTTAAGTATTTTCTCGTTTTCCAGTGCACGACTCATTCTCGAAGATCATTTGCATAGCCACGTTACTGCTATTCAATGCGTTCAAGTTAGACATTGTCAACCAGAATCGATCTTATCGCCTTGCATAAATCATGCGAGCGAACGCGTATCAAGTACCGTCTGTAAGATTTATGCGAATCATCGACTCGAGCGTCAATTAGCCAGAGGCGCATACTTGTTTGTGATTTCGCGATGGATCGCTACTGTGCTTTACTTTAAGGCATACTTGTTTGAATTTTAAGTCGTTCAGTTAGTACCCGCCGTAAATTTTGCATCCTTCTCCTTTACCCCTTTCTACCTCATCCACCATCGCCAACACTGAGGAATCGCGCCGCTTTGCACTATGTCTTTCAATGAGTTTGAATGGCCCTCAGCAGAAAAGTACGTCTGTAATGGGCGTCCTCTGTTCTCGTTAACGGTGCGATAGGCAAAGTATGGAAGGCATGGACCACAACGAAGCACACGGAAACTTACCTATAACTTTTGGTGGTGACTCGAAATCTTGTTAAATAATTTGTTCCCTTTTGTGTAAGATTTTCTCTAGCGCATCACTATCTCTCGTTTGTTTCGCAAGAGACAGAGCATTTACGATAAAATTAATATGTCTTGCCCAACGGCCGGACGTTTCTTTGATAACATTTCGAGTTTTCGGTCTTTCTACTTTAATCTAATCGCAATCTTCTATACATCAGTTAAATATATGTTATATATCATAGAAACTGCAGATCTCCTACAATTTATCCTATCATTTTTTCTCATCAATTTAATTTTTATCTTTTCTTTGCGATTTCTTTTTCTTCTTTATTTTTTATTCTCCTTTCTTGCCCATTTTCCTCTCTCTTTTTTTTTTTAAACGATTTGACAGAGTGTGAAAAAACGTTTGACAGAGTATGAAAAATAATGTGTAACTGTGTACATCGAGATCAATTTGAAAATATTCGTTCATAGCGTTGGTTGCTTTATTAGGATCTACCGCAATTCAATTGATATCGTCGGTAATTTTCGTTATCGTTAATCTCATGTAAGCTAAAATATAAATAGAAAACTCGATATTTTTTAGAGTAATTTTATGGAAATTGTCGCTGTCGAAATGAGGCAATCTAATAGTTCCCGTATTATTCATTCGTACTAATTGATCGTCAGCTATATGGCATCGATCGATTCAGTTTTGCGAAACGAAAACGATGCTATTGACGTTATCGGGGGTGAAAAAAAAGGGCGAACAAAATTCCGCGTTTCCGCATATAAATGTGGTTGCGTGAACGTGGCGACATAGAACTAGCGAGACGTAACGAGAAACAATGGGCGGAGTATTCGATTCTCACGTCTCGATTTTCTACAGAACGATTTATGTCGCTATAGAGCGTGTTTGTCGTTAGCATCGTTCTCCTGTCCTCTATCGACGGGACAGCAAGCCTGGAGGCTATTTGTGTTATAGCTTCACCGGTATATCCATTAGTAACTCAATACTTAAATGTAGTCCTGTAGTTTGGGCTACCGTGTTCATCGAGCAAACGAGCGAGAGAAAGAGAGAGAGAGAGAGAGAGAGAAAGAGAGAGAGATAGAGGGAACTTGTTTACATGCACTCTTACCTTGCCGCACGAACTACAAAACTCAGCATTGCTAGAAGAATAGATCGATCAAATTTTTTATCGCATTAATTAACCTCTCAGGGTATTTTCGATTCTATGCCTCGAACGAACGGATTTCACGATCAACCGAAGAAAGTCGATTTAATTCGTATTCTTTTTTTTTAAATACATTTTTTAACAATTGATGATAGAAAATAAACGAGAAAGAAAGATAAAGAGAGAGAGAGAGAGAGAGAGAGAAGGAAAGATCGAAAAGAAGCTCTCTCTCTCTCTTAAGCTATCTGTATATGTATACGTAATATACTGGGTTAAGTTACTCGGGTATGTTTAAGCGGATAGCGTGTAAGAGAAAAGATAAATCGAGGAAATTATTTTCGGTATCGCCTCATTCAACGTGTTCGCTAGTCGAGCAAGCAAATTTGCTAAGTTCTATGTTTGAGAAACGATCTCCCTTGCTCCCGTTCCTCTATTTCTCTTTCTCTATCTCTCTCACTCTTTCACTGGAAATTATCGCGAGAGAGTACCTACCTCGAAAAGCAATTTTCACGTACAAACGTCGTTGAAATCGCTTTTCATTCTCGGTGGACGATGGATTTACGAAATTCGTCTCCTTCCTAGCCGAGCGTCGTCCTCGTCCCCGTCATCGTCGAGTTATGACACATAACGGATATTTTCGCACGCGCGATCTCCGAAGAAAGTCGAGAAACGTTCGATAATCCGATCACGTCCACGAAAGGAGAAGAATTCCATCGGAACTCTTTCCTCTTCTTTCCTATCATAGCTCTGGTCGGCACGCTTTCGAGTCCGTAGCTAGACTCTCATGACGGCCATTAATTGCTTCATTCTTCTCGGTTGGCATGCTACAGCCCTTGAATTTCCTAGCACACCAGCTACGAAGATAGGAAATGTTCGTGTTTTTTTTCTTTTTCTTTTTTCCCTTTTTTTTTATTTTCGATATAGCAGTCGTGAAACACAGCGAATCGTCGGAAAGGCTTGTATCGATTCGGATCGCCGATATCGTTGATTGGCCGAGAAAAATAACGCACTCGGTATAAAACGAGAACACATCCGATGAAAAGAAGTTTCCTCCTCGTGTCAGAGGAATGAAAGAGAACGTTTGAAAAATAGTGTTTGAAAAATAACGATTCAGAGAAAAAAATGAGAACGAGCCTCTGAGAATATTATATACATATAGATAGTCGATATTTGGTTGAATCCCTGTTCCGACTCGATCCGAGGCCTCGTACCTATCCTAGTCAATTCGACTAGTCGTCCGGAGGTCTCGATATCCTGCTTTGCTCGCGATATATAAATCGCGCTGAATCGTGCACGCGCTTGCTGTATTACAAACGTCGAGCCTTCGTACGCGCGCTATAATGATCGCGGCCGAGAGGAACTTGACACGGAAATCACATCGAGCGCTTGTAAATTCGACCGCAATATATTCGCGGCTGTGCGTTCCATCGGCCGTGCATTCGTACGAGAGTGCTGTCCAGTTCAGAGATTCGTTATTATTCTCTCTCATTACGACAGGCTCGCTTTACTATCGGTATTTTAGCAAGAATCGTGTTTACTAATAAATGTTCGATTTAATAAACGCAACATTGTTTCAACGTTATTTCTTTTAAAATTAAAATCATCACGGCTTTATCATCGTACAAATACATTTTGATTTTCATGGTATACGATTTAACGCTTGATAGAGTAAATTATATTCCCGTTTGTAAATTAAAACGAGATACATTCTCCGTATCTACGTAGATGCAGATCGTTGAGTGTTATTTACGACGTAAGTATATGCTTTGAGTTGTGCAATGCAAGTCGTTATTGTTTTTCTTTTGAAATCGTTCTGAATGTTGTTTTTCATTTTCGTAGATGACAAATCACAGCTTGAAAAGTGTTTCTTCAAGCGTATACGAAGAAGCATAAATATGGTATAAACGATTCGTCATTTGCCGGAGTAAATATTAAGAGAGAAAGGGGATATTAAAGCGGGCGAGTCGAGATGAAGCGTAACTACCTCTCTAATTTTCGTTCCTTTTATCAATTCACACTTCTCGCGCGTAGTTGATATACATGAGAGCCGAGGAGGTATCGTACCAGGAAATCCATGCATTACTTATTCACATTTAAACTGTGCAGAAAGCATTACATTTTCAAAACAAACCGCTCACACATCGTTTGCACCTCGTTTGCACTGTGCGAATCTGGTTTTATGAGAATTTCACTAATGGCGACGTAGCAATTAGAACTTATTTTGCGAAGTGTCAAGTTCTCTCTTATATAAAAAAATACGAACGAGAAAGTCTATAGGAATGAGCGTTAAAACGAGTAATTTTTTTTTCATTGATACTATGAGAAGCATACGTTATACATAGAGTCGCGTATGTATGTTAGTATGGCTCGGGGTTCTCGAGACGACGATCCTTAAAATTTATGACTCTTTCGCTCGAGATGTCTCCTTGTTAAAGTCATTAGCGATTCGCATGAAATGAGAGGAAATTGGTTTGCAAAATATGTCTGAGTTTTCATCGGTGTGTACTTGTTACATGCAAAGATAGTGGGAAAAATGTAACCGAGTCTGTCGCGTATGATGTCGGTTTCACGATGCTAACACACGAGTTTTCTGAAATTGAAAAAGATCTTAACCTGACACCTTTTACAAATCCCTGTACTACATTCTCTAGTGATATACGGTTTCCTCGAAAATATGAACGAGCAGAGTAGTAATATGTCGGTGAAGTTTCTCCTACGTAAGAGATGATTTACTTTTGTAAAAATGCTACGCTTCAACGAGTTCGTGTTTATATTATATACCATGAGAAAAAGGTGTTCCCGACATTCGTCTAGGAAAGTAAGACGAGCGTTTGCTGGACATTTACGATAGATCGTTCTGTTTAAGCGGATTTAGAACTCTCCTTGTCTTTCTCTCTTTCTCGAATAGGTTTTTCACCGAATGCGCGCTTCTGTCGTCTCGCGAAAGAAAATGCTTTCGTTCGCTTATCCCTCCGGTTGCTATTTGCAAGACGTCTACGTAGAAAATCGTACTGTTTTTCCAGACCATTTTTCTCGGCCGCTTCGATAGCCCGGAAACTAAAGAGAGAAATTGTACGACGAGAGTACGACGTCGATGTAAATGTACTTCATAAATCGATTGAAACTTTGGGCCAACTGGGCAGATGGAAAGTTCACTTGAACGTTAACTTACTCCTGTTAACAAAGAACGTATCACCAAAATCCACCCTTTATAGTCGTTACTCTGATGGAAAAAGAGAGAAACGTCGGGCGATAGCACGGAATGAAAATAAAAGAGGGATGACGCTCGAACGTCCGTGATTAATCTATTCGTTTGTCAGTCTCGTTAATCCTTCGCCATCCACTATTTTCTACTCTTGTTTATCATGCTGTGGCCGCTATTCCACTCTCGAAAAGGACACTCGGAAAAATATTCTACGTATGTCGCGACAACATCGTTACTTTTTATCTTGAAAAATGTTCACCGATGAAACTAAAACTAAATACTTCGAATACACGAATGAAAAATTTAATCAAGATAGAGATATATTCTTTCCAAAGATTCTCTGCTATTTTGACGAGTAGATATTCATACGATCTAAGATAACCTTATCGATCCGTCGAATTGATTTCATGAAGAAAGATCGAACGAAATGACGGAAGAAGGTCCAGGAAAATGGGAGAACGAATTTCGGGGGAGTAACATCCTCGTAAGTTCCTTCGGTCCAGTGAATATCGACGAAGACAGATTCGGTAAAGCCTAGGCTAACGGTAATCGATCGGTTCGAAACAGTGATTAGCGTGTAATCGAATAAGGCCGAGCGATCGTCGATTAGCGATAACCGATAGCCATCCCGCTTAGGTAACCGATAAATTGCTACACACTCTCCTGATTTCTGTCGCCCTTGGCTACAGGAAATATATCTACATGCACATCACACAAATATATACGTGTATACACTTGCATACATTTATGTACTACTCTCGTGTACTCTCGTACACGTCAATTCCGAAAATGCCATTGTTTCTTTAGGATTCGCCTATCTCTCGTGCCATTCGATATAGATTGACTCTAGATTAATTACGATATGTCGAACCAATTGTCAGAATTGTATTCAAGATATATTAACGTTTTGTAAACGGAAATACAATGCTATTAATTCAATCACGAAACGTTTCATTGTTCGCTTAATGACAACAAATACGTATATATTTAGATATATTAGAGAGATATATCGTTAAAGAACTCGATAGAAAGGACCAGCCTGCGCATGCTGAAAGTCGAAAGCACACTCGATTCGATAAATGCGTGAGAACAAACTCGGAACATTTAATTCGAAGCTCGAACAAAAAGTTAGGTACTTTTTAACGTTTTTAAAATTCTATTATTGAAATCGTGTCATGCCAGGATTTAGATCCTTTTGTGCAATGAAAAGTTACGATATATAGGAACGTCTCTAGAAATTTATTTACCGCGTCGAAAGCGAATAAAGCAGAAGTAAACGATAAAAGAAGAGAAAACGATGGGAGTATAAGAAAGAATAGGGATCCACTCTTACGAGTTCTTACTTCGTTTTGTCTTAACTGGAAGCACGTAAGAGAGGACTATGAGTCTTTCTTTGAACGTTTCTGCAAGGGGTGAAGGGAGAAGGAGAGACTAGCAAAGAGAAGTTCGTTTTCCTTTTCCATTTATTTTCTCTCGAGATGAGACTATAGATGAAAAGCTAATCGTCGACGACTTACCTTTCATGTTTTCTATTTGGTGATACGGAGCAACGCAATTATATTCGTTTCTTGAAGCGAATCATTAAAAAGGATCGTTACGATCGTTTACGTAACGTTCATGCAAAGAAGAAGAATGAAGAATGAAGAAGAGTCATGAAAGAAAATGAGTTTGAATAAATGCACTTGTTAATTCATTCAAAGAGAGTAAAGTAATGGAAACGTTCGAATTGTTTATGAAGCTACCAACGAATACATCGTTCGTTGAGAATTTCCTTATTTTTCTATTTTTCTCAATGGTATTATCATCAAACACTTTGTGTTTCCACTTATTCGTATCGGAACGTGGAAAGTCGCTAGACGATTTGAAATTCAACGATGCCAGACGTTGACCGCATGAGATACTACTCACTCTCCCTATTTCTCCGACAACAGTGCAGCTGTGACGTTACCCTCGAGTGGCCGAAGGAGCCTTGTTTTCGAGCTATTATTACTCAATACTAGTTTCTCTGTTAGAAGGAAAGAAAGAGTAAGAGAGAGAGAGAGAGAGAGAGAGAGAGAGAGAGACACGATCTTTGCTAGTCGAGTAACTTTCGAGTTTCGTGAGTCTCGGAGAAACATTTCTCACAATCGAGAACAATGCTACGGAACTTTGATAAACACCGGCTTCCGAATGAAACGAATCTCCGGATTTACTTCGTTCCAAGTCGATTTCGGTCGGCTATCGATGAGATATTTTACTGTCTAAACTTTATCGTATTACGTCAATGTGTGCAACGTCGAGGCCTTGAGACATTTTCTTGTAGATCGTCTTTCGTGATAACCAAGATACCATCGTATCTATCCCGTCCTTCCTCTACGACTTACCGAATAAACGAGATTACGGATAACGAAGAGGAGTAGGAAAGAGGTAAAGAGAAACTAGAGAAATTGCCTTACGAAAAAGACGAAGACCGTCGAAGTTAATGGAAAGAAGCAGAAACGACCTAGAGGATGTCGCGAACATTAAGAATTCGGAGGGTTCTTCCCTGATACCTTTTACCATCTTTTCCATCTAAAATCCTATCGTAATAAACACATTTCCGTCTTCAAACGATATATTCGAAAGCGCTCACAAGGTCTTTAGATTTATGTAAGTCGTATGGCATTTCTTGAAAATTTTTAATTAAAAGAAGGTAGATTCATACGGATCTCTTTGAATATTCACTTTTTAAGCTTGTTAACTTGAGAAGATTTTCGATCGGTGAACGTGGATGTATGAAATTTATTTTAATTAAAAATAAAATAGTTAGGATAAAGGAAATTTTTGATAAATTAATAAATCGTAAAATGAAAAATTGAAACAGCTGGTATTTATTGGACAGCATTTTAAATAAATGATTAGTATTTATAATAAAATATCAGTATCTAATATAAGTGCCGCAACTCTGACATAACTCTGATAATTATTTATACCGACCAAAATATTCATATATATTGATCATTTATTTTACAAAATATCTACTTAATTACTAATAATTAATAAAAATACTGATCAAATAAATTGAAGTGGATTGAAACATGTAATGCTTTTCGTAGGTATTTGAGAGTGAAACAGATGATTTATTTATTTCTTTTTAAAAAAAGTGAAATCTCAGTAATAAATTTATTTCCCATATTGGTCATTGCGTTAAATAAGACGTCATTAACTAATAAGTTGTCTTTTTTTTAGAAAATATCTTACTTTGTGGTCCATAAATTTTTTGTTCCATTTAATTTAACAATTAGTATTACTTTTGCATATATTATACGGAAAAATTGTTATTTATTAAACACTTGCAGAATTATTTTTGTTTTCTTTTTTTTTCCTTTTTTCAGAAATAGTATAATTTTCTTGCGATATATCTTTTAAATTGATTTCCTCTCGTAATTTATAGGCATTTCATAGTAAAACGTTTGAAAATTGAGTAATTAAATCGGGCATAAATTTTAATTATCCGATTCTTGTACGCGGTTGAACGTTCTATCGATCAAAGTTCTCGATGTTGAATGGAATACGTTATTATTTTTGTTCGTCTACTTGGATAATTAATGGATACATTAATTATATAGAAAGCTTCGTATCAGCTGATTAATTTTCACGTTACTTGATATCGCATTCTATTAATTGTTGTCATGCTATCCGATCGCGAGCCCAAAGAAATGTTATAAAAACATTTTAATTTTCGTCGATGCAAGTTCAACGAGGTAGCGATATTGAATTTTCATAAAGATATAATTTTATATTAATTCCAAAGTGAAATTTTACAATGTATTTTAATAAATTATATAATTGCGATCAGGATATTGATATAATTTACAAATATTTCATATAAGAATAAAATATATGAGAGAGAAATTTGGTAGAATAATTTAAATAACTTCTTATGCGATTAATTAAATTTTCATGTCAGGTTAAATATTTCGGCTTTAGAGATTGAGCCATTTAATCGTTAGATTATGCGCTCCTATCGTGTTATTTTCCAAAAATCATGTTATGTTTCTAGAAAGCGTGCGCGTGAAAGATCATTTATATACGTCAGAAGTGTTAGATATTACGGTAATGCAGTACTCTCGTCTTACACATTGTTTGCCTCGCATCCGATATTCGAGTGAACGAACAACTCGCGGAATGAATCAGCTTCTTGCGTTAATACAATTCGAAATTAATGTTGTGCTTCCGATGCATCGTTGAGTTGTACTTAGTAAATATGTGTATGCTCATTGTTTCCACGGGTATAAGCAGAGTGAAAGTTTTCTAAGTTGGTTCTATTCGTACGTCTTAGGAATCATGATCAAATGTTAATAATTTACTACACCATACGCTGAGAAGATAAGAGGCAGAGAAAGAGAGAGAGAAGAGAGAGAGAGAGAGAGAGAGAGAGAGAGAGAGGGAGAGGGAGTAGTAGTAGGGCGGAAAGGGAGGAGGTGGAAACGAGATAGGATGACACGATTTCTGTCGCGAGACTTGTAATTTTAGCGATCAATCTCAGTGGAATCCGCGGATCAGTGTTGTTCGAAATCATGGCCAATGCGTGTATCTCACGGTAAAGGGCTTTTCCACGATATCGGCTCCCGGCACGAGTGATAACGACGGTCGTTAAATCGTTACGGTGACCGATGGTGTATCGATTACTGACATGGCGGGAGTGGTCAGATACTAAAATCCGTTGTAAAAATCATCGAGTTTTGCGGTGATTGTTGGTGAATTGCCGATTTACTTGGCCGATCGACTTTCGCTTCGCTAATTCTTCGTTTACTCGCTTCAACTAATAAACTTCGTATTTCACTACGGACCAACGGATTGAGTAGAAATTGTTTAAGCTACGCAAACGAAGAGATAAAACTAAAATATGGATATTTGTATTGTATATACGGGAAAATCTAGTAATAGCCAGAGGACGATGGTAAAAAGAATAAAAAAACTCAGTGACGGATTTACGTACAGACGGTGGAGCCATGTAAGAGAATAGAAATTTATTTTCTATAATAAATTTTTATTTAACAAATTTAAATTTAATATAATATCTATGTACAATTTTTATTTCTATATTTTTTACTATAATCGAGTTTGTGACATACTATACGCATTTCTCACTTCATCATTTGCATGAACGATTGAAGCGAAAAAAAAAAATATATATATATATATATATATATATATATATATTGCATAGAATTGATTTATTTTAATAGGGTCCCAGAAATTTGTAACGCTTCGGATCACTCGAAAGCTAAATCCGCCACTGGACATATTTCGTGCGTACAATGAGCTAGCTATCCGCTTTGAAATACTTGCTGCACATACATACATCGTTGATACATACATCGTTGATATCGAGAGCATTCTTTACGGCATTAATGTGGTAAATCAAACAATATCCATAGAGAAAGAGAGAGGGATAAAAAATATATACGTGCGACTTTCCGAAAATATTTTTTGCGATTCATCGTTCACGATTTTATTTATGAAATTATTTTCCATATAAATAAGACGATTGTCGAGAGCGCTCGATGATGAGTTACGGAAGTAAGTACATCGAAGAGAAGCGAGAGAAAGAACGATCGATCGATCGATTAAACGGCTCTACTATCCCAACACGTGAAACGCACAAAAAGTCACGATAAACGTGGCAAGAACAAATCTCCCTTAAGCCGCTTCCTGTCGTCGAACAGGATCCGCCCGTTGTACTTACGTTGGTTGATCAGTAATCCACCTCGTTCGCTCCCTTACGCGCGATACATAGTAATAAGAATGTAGCACATGAAACGACTCGACACGAAGGACAATTAACTTTATCTATGTTCTTCGTGTTCGTTTCTTTTATCGAAGAGAACGAAACGCTTTATCTCGCTTCTCATCGTCTACGATAAATCGTCATTTAAGAAACAAGACAACGAAAGGCGAGTAGCAATTTGTAAACGTCATCCTTGTGTAAAGATTATTATTACTAACGATTCAGATTTATATAAGTCTCGTATTCTTTGATCCAAGGTTTAACCCTGAGCTGACTTATATCGTAATATAATTGAAACGAAGTTAGGTTATTTTATATAATTATAAGTTACCTCTTGCTTTATATTTTTCCAAGCACGCTTGAAAGATCCTTCGAATTGTGACGTTTTTTGGTTGCCTTGGACGTTGATATTTCGGTCATCCGTAAACTCGAGGTTTTCATAACTTTTTACAGATGTATGAGCGGTATATAATACAGGACCGTTGCGTGTTTCCCTGGGAACTCAGGGAATTAAGCACGCGAACTAGAACACCGATGAAAATGTCTGAGTAGTATGCTTTCGACGGAAGGTGAAAGCACAAAATCTTTCTCGTTTTCCTCTACAGTACAAGTTGAAAACTGGGTGATATGACAGGGAACGAGAAAATGGTATATTTTGGTCGTAGGTCCAACGTACAAGACATGCAGTATACGAAAAGAGCTTTGGAAATGGTTGGTTATACGGCTCTAACGAGCACCGGAGGAAAGAGTTGTTAAGAGCAGTTGTACGTATGTAAAGGCAAAGGTTTCTTTGACGATACTACGATACCAATGTAAGTAAATTAATACACGTTTCCCATATTAAAGTATGGTAAATCAAAACTATTGGATGTAACAAATCATGTAAGAATTCTTATTAATAGAGAATTCGTTGTTTTGTTAAAATATATTATGAAAACTCTAGTCGGATAACGATTTAGAAAAAAGAAAAATGATTCTTTTATATTTATGGCGAGACAAAAAATACGAATTTAATTTAGAAAGGATAAGCCGTGCATTAATAAAAATGTTCGTCAAGGGCAAAGGATCGCGACGGTTTTTCAACTTGTCCCTGGAGCAAGAGAAGAATCTTTGCGGCATTTCTTCGGGTCATAACGAATAGGGAGTGTAATCTTGTAAACGCGCGTCGTACGTCAACGTGATCGTTTTGCATTTCGGCGTAGCTAGAAATGTCGCACGGATGAAGGAGCGGACGTCGAGTTGGATAAAATCAGAAGCGAGAGTATGTTGCTCTTGGGAAATAAAGGACGAAGGAGCACACGCAGAGAGACTGGGGAACAAGTTCTCTAGCTCCGTTTCTGTGGTCCACCCCTTGTGACTCCTTCTTCTTGCGCTCGCGTGCACGTACGTACGAGAAGATGTAAGAAAGGAAGGAAGAGAGAGATAAAGAAAGAGAAAGAGAAAGAGAAATAGAAAGAAATAGAAAGAGAAAAAGGGAAAGAAGAAGGAGAGAAGATGGAAAGAAAAAAGTGCTGGATCGTCGTTGCTAGTTTGAAATTTCAAATTCATTTACGTGCAAGCCGCTGCGAGTTTTAATCCGCTTTAATTATGAAAAATCGTCGAGCGCCGACGGTTTTCCTCCCTCTTTCCTTTTCCTCTCTCATCGTCCGTCCGACTTCTCTCCAGACATTTTGCTCTTTCTCCCTCTCTTTCTCTCTCTCTCTCTCTCTCTCTCTCTCTCTTTCTCTCTTTCATTCTCTCTCTTTCTCATTTCTTTCCTCCGAAGGTGCATCATCATCAACTTCGGTTCTTTTCGCCGGTCGATTCATCGTTTCTCGTTTATCGCTGCTCTTTACGTAATTAAGTTGATTACGCGGATACTTCACCGACATGATATTTGGCCCTTTATAATAGCAGTTTTAATAAAAGCTTGATATTGAAAAACGAGGAACAACAGTCGATCGCAATATCGTAGTATCAAGGATCTTATCACTTCGTTACGTTTTGTAATACGACGTCTGGTATAAATCTCTAAGATTCACATTTATGTATGCATCTACGTTTGAAAGAATTTGCTTGGGTTTACATCTTTTAGAGTTTCGAACTATTTCGTGCGTTTCAAATGGTTTCTAATGAATTTTTTAACCTTATACTACGGATGAGAGAAAAATTACGTCAGCGTTTCCATCTCGTTATGATTCATATCATTAAAAATTGTATTCAACAATGTTAAGTATATGTATACTCTTTTCGTTTTCTCGCTTGCTTTAAAACTGTTGGCCAATCGAACACGTGCTCGAATTCTTGATATATCATAATTTCCAAAGCTTCTTGTTCCACCTCCTGAAATTCTTCAAGTAACTGTCGTGCCTATCAACGGAATAAATTATTTTTCATAAGATTAAGTTTGAAAGATAAATGAACTTTCTAACGACTTTGTATAATTAAAATAGAAAAAAACGACTTAACGGACGTGCGATTACTTTAAGAAATCGTTTAATCGTATTGTAATGAATTGATTTGATTTTCACCTCTTCTTGAATCTTAGATTTTTCTGGGATCGTTAATTCTATATCTTTCAAGGGCTTCGGTACAATGTAAGGTAAGGATATCTGATCACGATCTTCCAATTTATGATCGGCTTCTTGCTCCGGAAAAAGAAAAGTTACGGTCTCCTTGAAAATATGGTCGCGTTGTTGCAGGATCTCGCGAATATTCTTTTCTTTTTTTTGAGCTTCTTGGCGTATTTTTAAAATTGGCGCTCGTTGTCTCTCAAGAACGTCCCTCCTGAGACCTTTTTTCTCCAGAACAGTTATTTGCATGCGTTTCATTTCCATCTCACGCCAGCGTTCTTTAGTATCCTCTATAAATTGCCAAGGCTTCCGTCTCTGAAATATTTCAATCGTGATATTATTTTACTCGATCGAATATCAAAGAATCTATCTAACTAAAGGGAAATCATTCTCAAGAACGAAGGTCAACAACGACTAATAAACTCGATCGCAATACTGATCTCCATCCATTCTTTCTCTTGTAAGATAGGTATATCATACTTTTCCTTTCGCTCTCTCCTCTTCTTGGGCTTTCTTTAATAGCTCGGCCATTTCTTCTCGATGCTTTATTTCCGCTTCTATGCGTTCCTCTTCTATTTTCTTCTCGTCTAATTTCTTTTTCTTATCGATCCTTTCAAAGTTCTTTTTGTTCCAAGCGTCTTGCCATTTTTTAAATTCAGATATCTGCTCGTACAAAGCGAACGTTTGTATTAGTTTCGTTTCGAAATGGAAATTGATAATAAGCGATAAGTAGTCGGTTTACCCTATCGACTTGTTGATCGAAATAATCTTGCATCCACTTAATGTCGCTAACATCGAACGTCAATAATATTGGGGGAGCGGTGTATATCCTTAGAGTACCATTATAGTCGCAGATTGCCATGCACTGTGGCTCCAAGGGTAACTCATGTGTATAAATGCCCATAATTATATGACCGGACACGCTTTGCGTAATAGTCGGTTCTTGACTCCTAACGATAAAGTCCCAAATTTCCATGGATCCATCTAATCGCGCCAGAACTAAAATCGTTGGTCGAAAGTTGACCCAGCTGCAACCCGTGTAACTAAATAAAAATGAAACTTTGTATTTCGAAGAGTAAGTCCATGGAAAGTAGTTTCAATGCGTAACCGAAGTTTCATTTTATTTTATAAACGTAACGTCGTTCTATACGCTCGTATTTTATACCCGTAACAAGAACCAGCCGAGCTTCAGGCGATGAAGAGATCTTGGACCAAACGATGTATATGTGTGTAACAACGTCGAAAGGTAGGGGCTCTATCGAAAATAGCTTTCATTAACGAAGCGGTGTTGGTGCTCGTGTTGTAACCGTAAGTTATGGCTGTATTGTCATGCAGATCATACCGAAAGTTCGGTTTCCACTAGCGAAAACTACATACAGGCGATGCATCCAAAACGAGCGAGGTGCTTGCGCAGCAATACGAAACGCTACTGCGGCAATTACATGCTGTGCATTGCGGCAATTTATCGTACGAGCTGCTCGTTATTTTTACTACGGATGAAACGCAGCCCATTATGGCACGTATGTATGTTTACGTATATTCATACTGTCACTTCTCGATTCTATATCGACGTTTCTCCTAGACAAGTAATCTATTTCTAGTCGATCGATGACCTACATTTTCTTTCATCGTATCGCGATATATATGTCTATATCGAGTCTATACGTGTTTAAGCCGATCCATCGACGTGATAATGAATGTGATAACGAACGTGATAACAAACGAGAATGGGAAGAGGGTTGAGTAGGTGAAGTAAAAAGCAGCGATATTGGATTTTTCGCTTACCGCAGTTGCGATTTTTTCCAAATAATCGGCTCCCCAAAGTCCTCCCTCCAAACAGCAAAAATATTTCCGCCCACGGTAGCAACGATTTTCTTGTGATACTCGGATCTCGCGATGTGCGTAACCGGTCCATTATGTATACGCTTTATCCACTTCCATTTGCATTCTTCTCGTCTAAGCAAGTTATTGTCCTCAAATCCCTCCCAAGTAATGAGTCCGACGTAACCTGTGGATTTCGATAATCCGTCATTTGCTTGACAATAATATCAAACTCGATGCGATAAGAGCGAAGCCTACCTTCGACTGTGCCAATAAAGATTTCTGGTTCCATTATGTAATCGGGCTTCTCTGATACGAATTTATAATATCGTCTTATTGTAATGTCCGTTTTGATAGCTGGAAATAGTTCCTCTCTCTTTAATTTTGGGGAGTAGATGTCGAACGTGGTTAACATCGGACAGCGACTCTCGTTCGGATATTGAACGATGAGAGTATAATATGGTTTCCAAAGACGATCGAACGATCGAAAGGGTGAAGTGAATTCCATCAGTTCGGGAGGCAATGGTTTTTTTTGTTCTTCTTTTTGAACATCCTTCCTCGGTATGTTTTCCCTACGAACAGATTGCATTTTAGTTAGATCCGTCTATGGAGAATGTTAGGATTCAATCAAAGAAGGGAGCTAAAGGAATTCGATATGCGATTTGACGAGCGATCGATGATTAGAAAGGAGGAGCTATCCATCAATTTTCGAATGTACGCGCAATGTTAGTGAGAGTGCACGAGAATGGTGGATATACGACGGAGTTACTAGGGCCATTAGAGTTCGGCAGACTCGAGAGTTTCACGAAGAGGGATGAGAAGCGAAGATGGAAAGTGGTGGGCGATCGCGGAGAATGGCCGGTTAGGATCGGCCAGAGGATGCAGACGTTTCTCTTGGCCGTTTAGCTCGCGACAAGTTCCTCAGGGGGCGTGGACGAACATTCAAAGTCACTAACTTGGCTCCCGGCAGACGGTCGGTGTAATTCTCGCTGGTGGTTATCAATTGGCAGCTCAGGTCGTAGCTCACGTTATCTAACGTCGAGTTGACCCTGCGGCTCTTTAATGAGTTCGCTTGCCGCTGACGTAGTCAGTCGGAAGGATGAAAGACTTTAAACGAGCTTGAAAGACGAACGGAGCAGAATGCTAAGAGCTTTGCTCTGAGAAGCTTCGGTAAACGAAGGGGAATGATCAGAGGAATCGCATTCATCGATCGCGATTATAAAGATTGGGTTTTAGCGTAAAAAGAAAGGAGTACGGTATCGTTATTTAGTTTTAGTGTTTCAACACTGTGCGTTGACGGCGATAATCCTAAATACATAAGCGTTGTGATGGCTAACTTGAGGTCCCAAAAGGCGATAGTTCCATCCATGCTACAGGTAATGAATTGCAAAGGGAGATCTTCTAACGCCGTATCGTTCTCCAAAGATTGGATTCTACCGTTCTTCTCAACTTTGTGGTAAGGAGGTATCCAAGCTATTTGGCTTATGGCACCTTTCTGGCTATGATACGACGAGGACATCGCCACCGGTCTTACGATCGACCATTCAGGGATTTCTTTTATCCACGTCATCAGAGACCGCAAAGTAACTTTATATTTTATTTGAGCGGAAGTGTGCACTACTACCGCTTCTATGCTTTCGATTTTACCCGGTATGGACCAAATACTGATCTGAATGATGCAACGGAAATATCATAAAGTGCTTTGCTATTCGTGTCTTCTTATGACTCTCGTAACAAATAAATTCTCTTACCTCTATACCCGTCGTTTCGAATATAGTGCTTACCTGACCGTTTGCACAACCACCAATGATGGTGTTACCATCCAGAGGACAAATGGAGATCGACGTGATCTCCCTTTGGCATTCCAAAATCAACTTCGGAGACAAACAATCATTAAAGGACCATATTAATGCTACATTGTTACCCTTACAATCTCTGAGGACCTACGAAACAACGATAAAAGAGCATGATCGTAATATTATAACATTGTAATACGATCCTTTTTATCTCTAACTTTGCACACTTAAATTGATTGTAATTAATATGCGTCCTTTAGATTTAAATCACTATCTGAATAACTGTTAATATTATTATCAACCTGATCGTACACTTCTTGAGCCAAATAGTATTCTGATTTGGCGTAATAAGTATAGGTCACGCAAGCGATATCACTCCATACAGGATGCCAGGATAGATCATTGATGACTTTGTCTTCTGTTTGCTGCTTGCTGTAAAAACTTTGATGTTCTTTGTATTCTACCGGTATCGGTGCTTTTGTGTCTCTTTCGTAATGCACTAGATTTGTATAATCGTCCGCATAAATATCCCACGTCGCGTTCATTTGCACCTATTTCGATTTATAGTTTGCACGTTTTGCAAAAAATCATAAATAAAGGAAAATAGAAATCACACGTGTAGATATTTACAAAGGATATTTAGACGGGTGTTAAAATGCAAACCTGATCGCATATAATGTCGGTATAACGTCGTAGAAATCTCGTGAGATTCTCGGTATCTTCTTCCGTAAAGGCGGATATATCGATCGGCTTGTACTCATATTGGTATTGAAACGAGGAATTTACGGGTATTGAAGGCGCGGTCTGGGCGTCGTTGTCCTTGATGCTGGGCGTCACTTGCGTGGGCCTGCTTATCGTGCTTCGTGACACGTTCTCGAATGTCTGCCGATATGGCAGCAAGTCGATGTATCCGTCCCTTTGATCGTCCGCTCTCCTGTCTACCAGATTCATTGGCACGTTGAGCAAATTCGCCGTAGATACGACCTGTTTATCGTACGTGATAATACGATCGACTTAATACTCTCTCTCTCTCTCTCTCTCTCTCTCTCTCTCTCTCTCTCTCTCTCTCTCTATCCCTTTTCCTTTCTCCCTATCTCTTTCTCTTTCCGTATGGCTATTTGAGCTCTTGCGGTAGGATAACATTGTTCGATTATTTCGTAGATTTGTAGGAGAAACTATAATGGAGAAAAAGCGTAAGTATGTTTTCATGTAAATGTATATATACCTCGATCTCGATTTGGGGTCTTTGATTCTTGATAACATTCTCGTCGACCTCCTTGCCGCTTCCCAGATCCTTCCACTCGGCTGGCTGCTTGTAAACGGCGTTCCTCACGCGAATCTCGTGACTCCGCCTCTGAATTTGAATTTGCTGCAATACGTTTTCCTTTGCCTCGGTGCTTAGACAAATGTAAAATTGGCCCTCCTCGGTGATAGAAGGGGCGTAACCGATCAGCATTCTCCTTTCGGGATACTCAAAGATCTCGTCTTTCATGGCTAAGAACTCGCTACTCTCGGAGTGAAGCTGCAGATCGTCTTCGATAGTCTCCTTTTGCACCCATACCCATGGATATTCCGTGGTGACGTTTTCACCGATGACGCAACCAAGCATTTGTTGAACCGAAGGAGATAAATCGATCCTTGCTATACCAGCACCCTAAAAATTAGATTTAAAAAACATTTCGCTTCTAAGGAGAACCTATATTTTCTCTCGATCGATAAAGAATATTTAACCATAGATATGGAGTAACGAATTTCCAGTCGTTTTGGTGGAACTTCTTCTTCTACTTTACCAAGTTGCAAGATATCGTAATACGAAGGACCACTGGCTTCGTAAGCATCTAGCTCGTATATCGTTTTCCTTCGACCGGGAAACTCATCGATGAGCTCTATATGAACTCTTTTTTTCGCCCTCTTTTCCCAATCCTTATCTATATTTCGTAGAAACGATAGAAATAGAGAAAATTAGACAGCCAAGCGAGACGATCGAGAACTATTAAAGATCTAACACCTATTTCCTCGTACTCTCCCTCGTCGATTTCCATTTCAACTTCGTCTACATACATTTCTTCTTTTTCTGCTACTACTACTCTTTCTTCTTTTTCTTCTTCTTTTTCCTTTTCCTTCGCGTCTTCTTCCTTTCCTCTTTTTTCATCAACCGCATCTTCGTCATCGAAAATTTCATTCTCGTAATTGTACTCTTCGTCTTGTTGACGATCGTCGGCTTCTCTTTCATCAGATTTTTCCATAGTAATCATCAACGACGAGTCGCATGACTTTAATACGATATGAATTCTCGGTGAGTATCTCGGGAAATGAAAGAAACAAAAGACGTTTCGAGTTCTCGAGCCACTCGAGTATTTATCGAGATTCTTTCCGTGGAAAGCGAGTTTTAAAATTCACAATCCTGCCGAAAGGTTATGGAAATGCATGGACACGCGTTGGAGATGAAGAGATAACGATTTAGAGGGAAGATACGAGGTAAGCGGGGAAAGGGACTATCGTTAAGGACTCCCGTTGCGAAATAATCCTGAAAACTAATTTCACCGTGAGCTGCGTTACCAGCGACGGCCGGCGTAGCAATGATACTCTGTTGGCCGTGTCGCTCTTCTGCTAGGAACTCGAGTATAGAGGAAAAGGGTGTATGAACTCGGAGATATGCGATATGTGTGTGCGAAGATGAGGAGGTAAAGGGAGTGGGTTGAAAAGATGGAAGTACAGCGGAAAGTGAATACGGCTCGTCGAGGTAATTTCGGTCCTGCTTCATCTGACCTTTAATCTAACCCTCTCCTATCACGAAGACTCTGCTCTTTTCTCGGCCCTTATCGGCCTACTCTCGTCAATGAGTTTATCGCCTTACTCTTTATCATCCAGACCTTCATCATGGATCTTTGTTCTCCTTTATAATAACTATATCGAAGAAATAATAATTCTGTGAATCTTAAAGGATGGAAAAGTAGCGTATTATATTTTACTATATTATATTTTGATATTCCACTTCTCCCACACTCTTGGGAGAAGAAAGAGGAGAATACGAGTGGATATAAGTTATGGAGAAGACTGGTTCACGTACATTTCGGAAAAGATATTTTCAACCTTCCTATCTCCGGGCGTATTCCATTCGTTTATTCGCACGAATGCCGGATCGCGATCCCACGGTAAAATACATCGTGAGATACGAATTGGAGTTATATTCGAGCGGGAGACGAAAAACTTTTTATTGTGTTAGTCCAGTAGCTGAGATGTAAAATACCACGTTAAACTTTCGAGTGAAACTTTTTTACGAGTTTTATGAAAGAACGGCTAATTTAGTTTCTCCGTTGCGTCTATCGCTAACGCGTTGCGAATAACTTGGAATTTTTTATTCCGCCATAGACTTCATTCACTTTGTCTCTTTGCGATCAGCTTGTAGAACGTCATAAGGAGCATAGCTCGATAAATATTAAAATCTGTTTCTTTTTTCTCTTATTTTTCGAGCCAATATCGTTTCTTTTTCGAATTAATATCGTTTCCGGATTGATTCGTTCAAATAAATCGTACTCGTAGTTGATAAAATAAATACGGAGTAAATCGCGTGGCCTCTCGTGATCATGATATTTATATATACTTTTTATCCGAAAAAAAAAACGTTTCCTCATCGGAGAAACCGATTTCCACTTGGTGGTTCGTTAAATTTAGGAGTTTCTCTTGGATCGTACTTATCCAGTAAAAGCTAAGAACTATAGAAAGCCTTCGTCCGTTTGCTGAGTTGAGATATAAAGATACGAACTTTGTTATTGTTTCTGCTCTAATATCGGTGAAACGTCACAATCAGTTTCCGAACTTTTCTCAAATTTACCTTTCTAACTGATAGTCAGGGAAAAAGTTATCTATACATTTACCTACTTCTATACGGATTAATGGTCTTTTTCGGGAGAGAGGAATGAAAGTTAATGAAATTGTACCGGTTGGATGGAAGAGAGGTATAAAAGTGTTCTTTCATGTCAAACTCGTGAAATCGTTTCTCTCTGATATCGGCTATGTATAGATCACTAGGCACGTAGTGTTGTACGTTCGCGAGTTCGCAAGCTCGCAAGCTCGGGTACGCTGGTTCGCGGCTGGTACCATGCTTGCAGCATATCGGGTTAACGAGAGAGCGTGCACGTAGGATAGTCGTGATTAGAGAGTGGAGGTCCTGCAGAGATGGACGGACGGTTGGTTAATTTTCAATTAACTAAGCGCTGCCTGCTGGAGGACGACGTTGGGATTATACGACGATGGCGATCGGCACGTCGTATCGCCAGGTGACTACCGATCCGACTACATACGCGTCTCCTAACTACTCTGCACATACTCGTTCTGCTTCTCGCTGATCAGCTAGCTGATTGGACACAGCCACGCGTGGCATGCTCAATTAAATCATCGCGGTATCCCACGAGAACATGCACTTTGCTTTTTCCCTTTCCGTCCTATACCCTCTAACCTGCCTTATAAATCGTAGTCGATGCATAGTCGGTGTATAATATACTAATGCACGAGAATCTCTCGATGTGCGATATATGTATCTTTATATCCTAGTAATCACTGATCTATTATTATCTAGACGACAAACATCGAATTCGTCTTCATCTCCTTTAGCAAGAAAACGAAATAAAATCCATCAAATTCACATGTTCCTTTATCATTCTGTCCGATGATATAATTGCAGTTATCGAAAATACATCACGTTTAACGCCGAGAATCGTTTTTGAATCGTTCGATAATTAATATTGCTTCCATTTTTTTTACCATCCTTACTATATTATTCTTGTCTAGAATTTCATCATCTTCTACTCTCTCATTATCTCTTCACGTTTGTCCTGTTTCTTTCTTTCTTTTTCTCTTTCACTTCGATTTTTGTGATCCTTGTTTGACCATTCATCTGTATAGGTTGGTATATACTACACACACACACATACACATATACATATAAGTACGTATTCATGTTTCTATCTATCTATCAATCTATCCTTTTGCTTTTTATCTCAACTCTCACTCGACTTTTCGGTCATCGCTCAATTTCCTCTTTCCTTCTTTCGTTAACGCGAGACTGGCCGCGATCTCGTTAGTAACCGGATCCTTTTTTCCTCCTACGGCTCGAGTAATTTCACGACATTTTTTTGTTCTGTCTTTCTCTCCTTCTCTCTCTCTCTCTCTCTTTCTCCTTTAGCTACCCTTATTTCGTTCCGCGCTTCGAAATTGCCAGCTTCTCACGTTACCGCAATTAATCCGCCTGCAGGTAGATGCGAAGCGATCGATCGATCGTTCCTCCAAGGAGAAACGTTCGTTCGCTCTCAAGTAAAGTATCACGGAAGCTCATGAACGGAATAATACCTCAGAGAAAATTCATTTTATCGGCGTACTAATAAGCATTATATCAAACCATATACGGTACAATAAAATTCGTTGGCATCGTCGTACTTCGAATAAAAAAGAAGTTGACTCGATTTTTCTGGGCCAATCAATTTCGACAATACTTCGTGAAATTTTTCTTTCTGTTTCTTTTCTAGCGACTTTGAGGAACATTTTCTTTCCTTTCCTTTTCTTTTTTTTTTTCATTGATTACTGAATACTTTAAAATCGATTTTTCTATTAAAAATGATAAATAAATTAGACTGACAATCGCATAAGGAATAACTTTAAATTATTTACTATTGGTTTTATGTTACTGAACGTTCTATTTTAGCTAAATCTGTTACGTAGTTCTAAGAAATAGTATCTTTTTACTCCGGTTTGGTTTTCTCTACCGTCCAACAGTTGGGTGAGCAGTAGGTTCGGATGATTGCTTACGTGTGAATTATATCTATTGCTTCACTTTGTTATTGGGGAAACAATTGGGGAAGTAAACTTTCTTTCTAATTCATCGACGAGAAATAAAAAAGAAAAAGAAGAAAAGAAAAGTTGAATCGCTTGTATCCTTCTTTTTGGGGGAAGAGGGGGAATCGCTAGAAAAAGAAAAACAAGAAAGAAGAAACATAGATATTTCTCCGGATTCTCTTTCCAGTAAAGCAAGCGAAGATTTTCCGAGAGTATTCGAGTCATGTCCCGACGATGAAACGCGTAGGAGGTAGGAGGTAAAGGCAAGTAGGGATAAAGGCGATCAAGCAAGAACCCTTATGGTAGCTTATACGTGTAATAACGATTAACGTCGATGGTGCACCTGTCGCTCTCGCGTTGTACCTATGTCTTGGGTCACGTTCGCCGGTTTCGCGTCGTCGGTCTTATTCTCTAGTTATCGTTAAAGCTTGCACGATGCACTTTCACTTAACCTACTTTGTCTTCTCACTTCTCTTACCCTCTATACGAAGATTCCAAATCTCGCGAAGAATTGATTTAAATGACGACGCATTTTATATTTCACGTAGTAAAAGAAAATTAAATTCGAGAATTTGCGATCGAATAGTTCGATGACGCGTAATGATCCGCGTGTTTGCTCTGTCGCCTAGAAATCGTGTGGGTATCAGAGGATGAGAGAGAGAGAGAGAGAGAGAGGGAGAGAGAGACATTATAGAGAGTGTAGGTCAGAAGACGATAGAGGCGACTCGCTTCCGGACGAGCGAGTATATCGGCTTTACAATCGATAAACGCGCGTGTCGAAAGGTGCTAGATAGGGAGTAACGTGGGGAAGGGTAATAGTTCGCACGAGTATATGCACTCTAGCAGCTAACTCGCGGGAGCCGTCTCGTCTCTCTCTCTCTCTCTCTCTCTCTCTCTCTCTCTCTGTTTCTCTCTCTTTCTCTTTTTCTTTCTCTCACTCCGCCTCTCTCCCTCTTTCTCTCTTCGCCGAAGAAATTGCGGGCGTGTAAGCGAGCGAAACGAAGCGATCGGCTTTGCGTGACGACAAATCAAAGTCGATGGGCGTCGCAACACGCTAGAGAGAACGAACGGGAACGATATCGAGTGTAATTGAAGGCAGTTGCGCGAACGACGAGACGTAGGTACTCCGTCGATTCGCCTTCTTTCACCGAGTCGCTTTAACCATCCTCTAATACTCTAATATATTGAAATGGAAATGGATTTTATCCCGTGATGGTGTGAGGTAGCGTACTCGAGTAGAAGGAAAAAAATGATCCGAGAAGTTCCACTCGTCTCGGATCATACCTACTTCGATCAAATTCCAAACTCCAAAAAGTGATTTTAATTATCGAATGCGCCAGCCAGGCGTAACTCGGTGAAAGGGGCTGAACGGAGGTGCAATTAGCTTTTTGCCACGCCGTACACCCCCGTTCGATCCTCATTCTCCTACGCCTCTTCTCTTCTTCTCACTTCCCATTCTCTCTTTCTTTTTCTCTTTCTCTTTCTCTCTCTCTCTCTATCTCTCTTTCTCTCTCTTTCATTCTCTCATTCTCTCCGTGACTCTCAAAGGAGAGAAATTCTTGCGAGAATTAAATGTCAATCAGCCGTGACGTTCATTAAGCGAAGCCGAACCTTTTTACTTTTATCAAAAAAGACTCACAGACACTTTGCCGCGGTGCGGCAGTACGAGCGATTTTCACCTTTTACACATCGTCACGATACTCGTGTCGCTTTTCACCTTTCACCCATCATTTCCCGCACGCTCTCCCTTTCTTCCATTTTTCCGCTATCGCTTCCGATAATTGCTACAAAGGCTAACCTCAAACACGATCAACGAGAACGTACGGACGATATTCGTTCGAAGGATTTAATTCACTTTCGCTTACTCGCTATGTCGTTTTACGTCAACCTCAAACCAGGACGGAAAGGATTATTACCTAACTCGATCGATGGATACCTACTCTTTGATAAAAGGGCATCGAGATGCTCGATTGGACATGACTTTTATCGCTTTTTTGTTACTTCTTTTTACGAGTACTCTTTCTTTCTTCTCTCTCTCTCTCTCTCTCGCTATCTCTTTACTTTTTTTCTACTATACAATATTTGTACTAACGGAAGTTTCGATGAAAAGGAACGTTCATTATTAACTTTGGTGTAATTCCGTTTAAAGGTATCGTTAGCTTCCTTCGTTATTACTGGCGAATATTGTACTTTTAGGGAATACAGAATAATCACGAACATTCCACTCTCTCCTAGCCCCTCCTCTCTCTCTCTCTCTCCCTCTCTTCTTTGAAAGTAAGATGTTCTCTTAGAAAATAAAGTACCTTCCTGTTGTGAGAAGGTTTGCTGCATTCTCTTGCATAAATCACGATCATGGTACTTTGTTCGAGATACGAAATAACATGAAGTACCTTAGAAAAAGAAAGAGAGAGAGAGAGAGAGAGAGAGAGAGAGAGAGAAAGAGAGATAGATGGAGCAAGGGGCAAAAGTAGAAGAGGAAAGACATTGTTCGAGAGGTATACTCTTATTTCGTGGAGATGCGTCGACGAGATGTTTCTCATATTATAACATCTCGCAAAACTTTAAATTCCGGTCAGAAATGTTTGTTCTTGAGAGGGTATACGGTCTGATTCATGTCGAACAGTCCTACACCACCACTTCTTGTTTTCTCAAGATGTACGACGAGTATATTTTAAGAGTTTCGTTTATTTGTCGGTTTAATATACTAACGCAGGGATATAATTTACAGAATAAATTAGTATGAAATACTCCTCCATATATATATATGATATATAAGATGAATTACGCAAAAATATCTTGTTTAATTTTCTCGTATTTAGTTTATTCACTATTAAATAGATTATGTAGATTCTATGTCTATTTTTTTATTGTATAGATTGTTTTGTTAATTTTACAGTATTATAGCATACGGCTGTTAATAAAAATCTATCTATACTTATTCGTTCTTTCGAATTTCAACTATTCCTGCGTATCTCGCTTTCCCTTCGACCGAAGGGAGATGACAAGCAGCAATCTTCTTCCGGATGGTAGCAGGAGACTGAAAAGTGGGAAAAAGCGTAGCTCGTAATGGATGTAAAATGTATACGCTTGGGTGCCTTCTTTATTCCTCATGGATCTCTCCGTCTATGCGTAGGCTCGAGGTAGAAAACGGAAATGGAATCCCTTTTGGCGAATCGCAGTGTCTTCCAGCTTGCGTTCGTTCACTCTTTGGATTCTGGAACCTTTTTATTTTATTTCTCTTTTTGTCTCTTTCTATAGACACATGCAATAAACACACACACACACACAGGTGTGTGTGTGTGTGTGTGTGTGTGTGTGTGTGTATTTTTCGAGCAATATTCATTACCATTACAATATTACATATATTCCGATTTACTTAGTATCTTCGGAATTATCATGGCTTCGTTAAACGCGTTAATTCATAATTTTTAATAATTACTACGCTCCAGGGATTGTATTGTAAGCTTGCAAACTAGATTTGTAGAATTGACATAATATGGTAATCATTTTTTTGTACAAGGCTGTGCGAAGGTTAATTGTATTTTTTTAATTAGATTCATATACCTTTAATAATATTGATCAACGCAATTTGATATTATAAATAAAAAAATATTGATCTCCGTTTTATTACAAGTTCAGGAGATTAATTATTAGAAATAATAACATTAAAAATGTAGTGAGAGTAATAATAATTAAGTAATAGTACTGAGTAAGTTATGAAAGAAAAGTTTCTCCAGTTTTCGATCTTTCATATATTAGCGATTGTTAATATTTCTTCTATCCATTATTTTAAATAAACAAAATAAAATTTACATAATTATAAGAAAAATTGTAATGTAGTTAAAATTTCATTGTAGTTATATGTCTTTAGTATGAAAAAAAAAAAAATTCAATTTAAAAAATTATAAACAAAATCGATTTTATTATATCGATATTATTGTAATATTTAAATAAATAGAGAATAAATTGCACTTGAAAATGGTTTTTGTTTCAAGTTTCTACGACTTTTCGTTCTGGAGATATCGCCTTCGAAAGATTTCCATTCATAATTCGTAGAGTACAGCTGTTCGTAGTAATAGTATAGTAGTAGTAGCTTACCAGCTGGACTACGTAAATTCTTGGAATTTATATAGGTCAGTGTGTCATTGTGCTAAATTGAATGAAATTATATAGGTTAATGGGTCAATGTAAACGTCTTCGTTTGCATGGAAATATCTTTGGAACTAAACATCGTAGAGACTTGATTCAAACATCATTTTAAAGGGCAAAATTTTCTCTATTTTTTCAATGTATTGTTAATAATTAATTAACAATTTGTTATAAACAATTTTCATAAATAAATTCTTATGGACTAAATTCATCTTATTTTTTCAACTAAAAATTCAGATTGATCTCGATTTGTTAGATTATGTAAATTAATAAATTATAAACAAATTGTTTTTTTTTTATATTATCAATAATCACGTTTTTTACTTATATGGAAATATCTGCGGAACTAAAAATCATAGAGATTAGATTCATGCACCATTTTAAAGAGCATTATTTTTTTATTTTTTTCAGCATTTGTTTATAATTAATTAACAATTTGTTATAAACAATTTTTCATAAACAAATTCTTACAAATTCATTTTATTTTTTTTTATTTCATTTATTTTATCAAAAATTGGGACGATGATCGATTTGTAAAATTATGTAAATGAATTAATCATAAACAAATTACTTTTTTACTAAAGAAACAAGTTTTTTCTAGATTATTTAATAGCTATATCTAGCTACATCGTATATGAGCTAGCTACATCATAAATCATGTTTAGCTATATCGATTAATGCAATCAAGAATACATGATTCTATTTAAAAAAACACAGTTGATCTTTGTTTTTCATATGTCGACAAAGCAAAAAAATTATGACCGCAATATTATGATTCTCTTCGTAGTGTACGACTATTATTAACAAAGTTTTTCAATATCTCTAAAAAGAACGAAGATATTCAAAGTGATCAAAGTTATTGCCCTACCTTGTAAAACTCTACCTTTTTATTCGTCTAATGAAACAATAAAAATGGAGAAAACAAAAGCGACAGAGGAAAAGTGATATGTAAGTACTTAGTTCCGCAGGTCTGTGGTAAGAGAAACTACTTGACAATTACAAGTGATGTAGAAAGAAGAGAACTTGTGTTTGTCTGTATGTCGTGTGTTTGTATTTGCATAACGCGCGTGCACGCGTGTATATCTATAGGAGAGAGAACGTGAAAATCATTCAAGTTTATATTTATTTCGTGAAATATCGCGGTTGGTCGACGAATGTCCGACGCGGCGATCGAATAAATTGTTCCCGTCGTCATCGCTCAGGTAATTAATTACAGAGGACATTTATAAGCTTGGCGATATCTCTTTAGAGCATATAAAACGGCTGAGCGATCGTTGCGTTTTCTCTTTCTCTCTCTTGCTCATTCTCTCTTCTTTTTTCTTTCTTTATTGACTTGGATCAAACGATGCCGAACATTTTACTTTGTACATTACGATCCGCACACTCTCGAAAGTAGGCAAATAGAGAAGATTGCTTGGTAAAGTACATTGCCATCCATCGTCGGTAGACTAATCTACTTGGCGTATCTATGATGATGGATGACCACAGAGGCGATACTTTGTTAAATAAACATTCCGAGTGTGAGCTGCGCATATTGGGACCAAAGCACAAACGTATTTGTATACAAACAAACACACATACATACATACTCTACATATAAAAGTATGTTGTACATAGGTATACGGTACCCCAGCTGAATTAAAAAACGTTGCTTCGCTATGAGCAACGTCGGCGACTTTCGAATTGATCGATGCATAGCGTAGGTACTTCAACGTTTCTCGCCGATGGTCAACGCCGTAGGTTCGAGCTATTGGAGTCATCCGCAGTACTATCGGTTTTTTCGAGTATCCTCGAACGAACACCGCTTTTGGTATTTTCCTTCGAGTTCTCGTCACGAACAAAAGATGAGCGTGTCGCGTTTACGTTCGGAAGGTTTTGGAAAAAACCTTTCTTTCTTTTCTTCCTTTATTCGAGAAAAGTATACTACGCGCAAAAGACAGAAAAGTTGATTGATAGAGAAGGAAGAAGATATAGAAAGGAAGATAGGCGGGGAATAGGGCGAGAGATAGAGAGAGAGAGAGAGAGAAAGAGAGTGTTCGCGGCTTTCGGAAGTGAACGTTACCAGCCGCATGGAGTATGATAGAGCGGTGCAATGTTCCACGAACGATGGCAAGATGCCAAGAGGATCTATCGTGATAACATGCCGGAACATGAAGCGAGAGGTTACCCTGAAATAAGAATAAAACCGATCGAATCCCCAAGAAATGCATTGCTCGTAAGACGTGAAAGATGAAATTCAGAATTCCGGCCAAGAAGAGAGCGAACGTTCCTCGAGGTATTCTTGACTTATAACGAAGAGGATAAGGTCGCGACTAGCCCTGATATATTCTACGTATAATAACGTTCCATTACAAATCGTTGATGAAAAGTGCCGAAAGGAAAGCGTTTGAAAGAGAAAATAACGATAAAGGAAAAATGAAAAGGAGGAAAAAAGAAATAAAAGGAAAGAGAAATGTAAAGGGAAAGGTAAAGGAAAAGGTAAAGGTAAAGGTAAACGGATTTCAAGGACATATAAGGTAGATCGTCGAAAGTTTTGTGTATTTTCCTACGGCGATTTACGCTGTCGAAGAAGCACGTTTTCTTCTGAAGGAGAACGTGACGTATGAAGCGAGGACTAACTGGAACCAAGGGAAGATGTTCGAGACAATTTCGAAGACAAGCAATCCGTTTTCCTCTTTTCCTCGGTGGCTTTTAAACTAGAAAGAAAGCTATTGGATAGTGGGTAAGTTTAATTTCTCGAGGCGGCTATCCGCTCGGCCGTGGCAGGATAGGACTCTAGGACGGGCTAGGAAGAAGAAAAGATAGGATGAAAGGGTGCGGAAAGGGAGCCGAGATACGCCACGATTCCCTGGTATTACCAAAGTCGATATAGCCCTTCGCACACGTTCTATAAGCGAACGCTATGCTGTCCTCCTTCTCCTTCTCCTCATCCTCTTCCTCCTTCCAGCCTTCTCCTTTTTCTCGTTCCTTCGCATACCATTCTCTCCCTTTTCCACTTGTATCTATACTCGCACAAAACTTATCTTGTTCGAAAGTTTCGATCGTATCGCGTTGGCGACTCGCTTTATATCGATGGAACTTTTCTAGCGAGCTCGATTCGGTACGGTAATTGAACTTTAGTTCACTCTTGAATATCTCCGATGATAGTTTAGCCTCTGTGAATAGTTTTAGAAATTTGAGAAAATAACGATTTGGGATTGAATTGAAAGAACATTAATAGAATTGTAATCATTAATCGTCACGTTTCATTTTGACACTTTACGGAAGACGAAAAAAGAAAAAGAAATGAAATATGTAAAATGCATCGAACGATTTTTATTTTAACGATAAATGAAGTTCCTAGAGCGAAGGAACGTACCATTAAAATGTCATTTTCGATTCCGACAAAAGCTTGCATTGAATCGGGAATCATTACGTGGATACAAGTGATTCAAGCTTTACGAATTTCCGTTTTATGAATACTTACTTTTTAAATTTACATCTCTTGAAGAATTTTTGTCTTTAATGGTATCTAAAATATTTAAAATAATATTATTTTAAAATCTCCTATATATAATATACGAATAAATCAAAAATATAGAGTTTGAATAACGTCTAGAAATAGAAAATTTTAATTTTTACTTTATAAATTGTTACTTAACGGAAGAGAAATGGAAGTGAAATTAATTAGTAATAACGGATATTACTTATATTTCCTCTATAAAAAGAACAGAATACCATTATGGCCGACGACGGGATCTTGAATGATACATAGTTACGTCAGAATAACGTATACATTTTCTCACAACAGTCCGGTGGAGTTCGATACGGCGAAGATTACAAGTAAATCGGGTAAAACGAGGAGAAAACGGGTATAGGAAGGTGGGTCAGCACGCCTCGAGAAATAGGATTTATCCCTTCAAAATAACCGGTACCTTTCGAGAGACGTCGTTCGCAGGTTCTAGCCACGATAACTTGTCAGAGGAAACGACACGAGAGTCGCACGGGCTGCCTCGCGCAAATACCGAGCTGCTTCGAGCTCGTAAACGGAAGGGGTGAAGAGAAGGGAATAGAAACGAAAAGGGAGAGAGAGAGAGAGAGAGAGAGAGAGAGAGAGAGAGAGAGAGAGAGAGAGAGAGGAAACGAGAAGAGAAGTTAGATTTTTCATGCTAGCTTCTACGCGAAGGATAGAAGGGAGAGAAAGCGTTGGCGAACGATAAAATCATCTTGTTTCCCTCTCGTATTTCTTCTTTTTATTCGTACCTTTTGCACCGTTAAAATTTTACGATGAATGTAAGCATTTAGCGGGTAGAAGCCTTCGAAGATGTACCACGATTTCGCTGTAGAAAACGAGACGACTAGAGCGGAACAATGCGAGTACTTAATAATAAGACCGTCTTCGTCCTCGTCGAGAAAGAACATAGAATGATACTTTCTGAAAGCGATTCTCTTCTACCTTTCGCCCGTCAGGAAAGGGATTATGGCCTTCGGCGAGAAAGAGAGACGAAAGAAAACGCGTTCTTTCGAGACGCGGACCAACCGAATCGATCTTTATCATTCTCCATCCCCTCGGTTCCGTCGACTCGTCTCTTTTCAAACGTGCCAAGCCAGTCGTCCCACGTAAACGATTTTCTACGTGCAAATAGAAATGCACGTTGTTAGATTTTATATGTAAGTTAACTCGAGCTATGTAAATACATAGATATGTCCGATCATCGAAATCTCAGTTATATATGTTTTCTTGGAAGACGCTTAAATTCGAGCGATATGTTACGCGTCTGATTTGATTGATTGATTCCGATTGATTTGATCTTTTCGTTTATAGTTATTAATCATACTAAAGCTCTTTACTACGTTTCCATTGTTATTTTCCTTCTTTTTCTTTTTCTTTTCTTTTCTTTTCTTTTCTTTTCTCTTTTTATCGTTAAAGATACTTATGTATTCCTCCTTGTTTGAAGGAAAAGGAAACGTAATGGTAAGAAAAAATGTGAAAAGAAAGCTTTTCGATCGATAGAGGTTGGGAAAAGGGAAGGTTGGAGTGACATTGTTTTGGCTTTATCTCGCAGAAAAATTCTTGAGAAAAATCGAAGCACTTTTTGGTCTGGCACTAAAGATGCTTCCGTGCGAAGAAGCCTGGCCCGGGAAATAGAAGTTGCACGGTAAAGCCAAGTGGAAAACAATCGTCCAGATAGACGAACCAGTTCGAGCATAGAGCGTAGAGAAGAGAGCATTTTAGGATTCTCTTCGTTGGTTTCGAATTCCCACAAAACCGCATATTTCTATCCACTCACCTTTTATCCCAGTGAATCTATACCGTTCGATCACTTTGCAGATTGTATTTTACTTTGCTTCGTTTTGCTATACGCACACCGTACTCGCGTTTACGGTTATCAGCGCTTACGTGTCGATTTAAGCGCGTATGTGCGAGAGTAAAGATCCCCAAAGTTTTATCGATCGTGAATTTTCGTAGCCGTATCCCCTATCCGCTATTTTTATTGTTATCATCGTTGTTCGATGTTAACGTAGAGCAACGCGAGCGAATGAAAAGGGTGACTAGAGCGAAAGCCATACTCGAATATTTTAAAATCGTCCGACCTTGTTTCGTGTGCTTTCGTAGTTGAAAAACAGTCGGGAAGTAGTTAGTCTAATGGAATTATAAAGTACCATAGCGGCAACGTATGTATGTATGCATGTAGTACGCGTAACCACGTATGACCGTGCCTATTCGACTTCATACTCCAAGGCTCGTCGTCCATTTTTACCTTCGTGTTTCTACTTTCTACGTTGTTCTCTATGTTTCCTTGTCTACCTGTCCGCTACTATTCTCACTAATACTCCATTTCCTGGTTCACGAAGAATAAATACATTGTACGGTAATGGGTCACGTCCAGTATCATGTATTGTGACTCGCGAAATGCTCCAGAGAAAATTTGTCCTGCACTTCAGCCATTACGTACGGCGTCCTAAAAAAAGTTTTTGGAGAAAAAAGCAACCACTCTTCCTTTTTCCTCCTTCTGTTAATGTTTCCACGAATTATACCTTTTCTCTTACCTCTCCTTCCATTGCGTCGTGTTCTTCGACTCGGTCGTCTTTATCTCTTCATCAATTTTTCTTTTCTTTTTTTTCCCCAAAGTCCTTGGAATAAAGATGGTAATTTCTCGATAAGTTATTATACGAGAGATAAGACGAATACGACGTTAGGGCGACGACAGCGTCAAAGAAATAAATAGTCTTCTCGATAAACGTTTTCGACGATAACTAAGAGACGAGCGATTACTCGTATGACGTCTCGTCCCTGAAAGCTCATCTGAAACGTTTAAGGGACGTCACGAGCAGAAACTTCGTCTCCGTAGACAAGAGGGTACTTGAAAATACTCTCGAGTCGATCTTTCCAAACTCGATGGAGTAAGATAGATTCTGTCCGTGAATAAGTCACCGAAACTCCTTGACTCGATCTTAACGTCTATTATACTCGGATATATACGAAATTATTTACGATTCGAAAGTTATATATCTGCGATAGGATAGGCAGTCACGAGTATTTCGAGTTCCATCGCGTAAGAAGAATTTTCATGATCAATGAGAAAATAATTTGATTTTCTTTCAGGTACGTTTTACGATCGTTCGAAGGTGAGAAAAATTGAGTGTTCGAAGTTTTCGAGAGGATCCGCTCGAACTAACGAGCTAACCGATGAATAACAGTCTGACGCTTCGTTATACCCGGACAATAACTATAACTGCAGCGGCCGTGTCCGTTGAATTATTTATGCAATTAGGCGTCATCGGTGGTACGCTGCGATGCGTATCCGAAGAGCGAAGCGGACCTTCGCTGGCGCAGCAGTCGGCCGACTGACTGGCATGAAAAGACTGTTCGATGCTCGACGGATCGATATCTCGTTCACGCAAATTTCTCCGACGTATTTCATCGTAGTTACGAGCTCGCCCGAATTCTCTTGAATTTATTAACATTATCGACGAAACCGGAACGACGGTTTTAGGCTACGAAGAGAAAGAGGTCCCAAAGAGAGTCATCGGTCCGTCCCGTCATCCTCTCGTTCTCGTCGTTCTCGTTGGCGGCCAACTTTCGACGATAATTTATCGTAGGGTCGATCGATTTATCATTATCTTGGAAAAAGTTCGATTTTCACGAATCCACTTGTAACGAGGACGAGGAGCTTGACGGTGACGGGTAACGCGGAAAACGCGTACTTACGCGAGAACGTTCTCTTGTATTCGTTCATTGTATCGCTTCTTCTAGTTCTCGAATTGCTTTGTACATATTGCTGTACAAACTACACTTCGGTTTATTGCTTCCACGATGAGGAAATAGAATGCTTACAAGATATACCTAGTTAGTCAGTCAGTAGTATGAAATGGTTTCAATTGTTACTCGAATTCTGTATAATTAAAGTACGATTAGATCGCGAGTGCTGCCGTCTTCGTTATCGGGGATCGAGCGCGAGGGAGGCTTTAGCTTGACTAATGGTAGGAAAGCACTTAATTACCCGAAGGAAGGTTCTACCTATCGATATCTGCTTCGGCACTAAAAGAAAAAGCTCCTTCGCTTACTTTGAGTAATGGTGATCGGACGGCGAAGAAGCGGCTCCACTTAGCGCTATATAAATTGAACGATTATGGGTGGTGGAGGAGGTCAGGGTGAGGCAGGAAGGTGGGGAGAGAAAAATAAAAAGTACGTTCACGATATATTCCTTTTGCTTTGCTTTTTCCACGTCGACGAAGGTTGACAGATGGATATGGTATACGTAAGGACAATGGTATAAGTAAAGGCCGGGCTAAAGCTTACCTTCTCCCTTTCGACCTGAACCGTTTCGCTTGCTACGAATAGCGTCGAGAAGAAAAGAAAATTTGTCCTCCCTTTCGCCTAATAGCAGGATCTTGCCTGAGCCGTATTATCCTTGTGAAAAATTCACAGTCTCTAAAAGTACCCCCTTTTTCGTACCTTCCCTTCTTCTCGTTCGCCTACCGTCCTCTCCCGTATTTTCTACGTGGTTCTCTTAAAAATCCACATTTCCATAACAGCGCCCTTTCCCATATTCATATCGTCTTACACTTCTAACCATGAACGCTTCAAATAGCCTCGTTTGACCGTACCTCCTCTTTATATTATTTCTTCTACAATTTCTCGTCCACGCACGGATCGGTGCAACGACCTTACACCGTGTATCGATAGTACTTTCCCTCTGTCTATATTCTTTCCCTCTACATTTCTTCGACTTCGTAGAACGTTCCAGGTGTTTCCATTGATCGGCTTGCGTTGCCAATTGCGATGGTAGGCAAAATAGAGACATTATTCTAGCCGTCCTCCTTTCGCGACTCGTAAAAAGTTCCCCCACGTCGTAAGAATATACTTACCTGCTATGTGAGTTGTCCTGCGATGGTCGTTCGCTTATTCGTTGGTCTAAGCGTAATAAAA
The DNA here is from genome assembly GCF_905475345.1 of Vespula vulgaris. NCBI lineage: Eukaryota > Metazoa > Arthropoda > Insecta > Hymenoptera > Vespidae > Vespula > Vespula vulgaris. The sequence goes on along the minus strand of NC_066586.1, from coordinate 4,532,520 downwards.
AATATTTAGCCTTCGAGCAAGTATTATGCGAATTAAAGCTGCGAGTATAGGTAAAAAGAAATAAGGTATGTTAAGCCATCGGTCGATTTTGCATTGCAGGGCGGAATTATTGAAATAACTGGAAATGAATTAAGTGATCTATATAAATTAAAAGCATGTTTGATACGTCCGTCATTGCAAAAACGGCCAATAGCTAAACCGCGATGATCAACATGGCTTTTCATATCAACACGTTTATTCGGATTATGCTGATGTGTATATATTTATAGAGAGAGATCTATAATTATTGTAAATACACGTAATATGGTCGTCGTAATTTCAATTTTCAGCGCACGTACGTTTCACTCGTCGAGAGCTCAATTCGGACATTGGGAAACGTAAACGGAAGCGCAAAATTTCGTGCGTGAACGCACGCTTCGAACGACTATTTTTTTTTCTTTTTTTTTTGTTTTATCAGTTATCTCTCTCTCTCTCTTTCTCTTTCTCACACATACACTCACACATGCATGCACGCGTCTTCGCTTCGTAGACGAACTTTGACGTATAATTATATAAAAAATCTATGCCGTTGCGCACAGCTTTCGCGTAGAAAAATTATTAATTTAAGGACGACAGTGTGTGACACACGATAAGGATGAATAATAGTAATGATAACATCGTGACAAACACGCTTCGTGGAAATGTAGTTTGTTGAAGAGAATAATAATACTCGTCCGTGGATGTTACAAAAAAGTGTAACATATTATAGGATCTCTTTCGATTCGTATAAATCCTCGGGACGCAGGAACAAAAACTGAAGGACACAAATGATCGCATTCATAACGCGAATTCGCGCAAAAACAAAAAGAAGATAGACAGAAAGAGAAGAAAAAAAGAAAGAGAGAGAGAGAGAGAGAGAGAGAGAAAGAGAAAGAAAGACAGAGAGACGGACGAAGAGAGAAGAAACACAATTATCCGCCTGTATCAACAACTGTCAGGCAGGTATTGTCACTTTCTTTCACGATTTCGCGAGTTATGATTTTGTGCAATATGTCACGTATTCATAGGTATTTACGTAGAAATTCATAAGCGTTCTTCAAAATTGACCTTTAAATCCGAAATGATTTGGCAAATGGGTTACGACTGTTCAGAACCGGTGATCTCTTTTGAAATCAATCTCTCGTTGAGTACATTGATGAGATGAAAAAGCGAATGAAGCCTGGCTTCGTCGACCTAGTGACTCTATTTCTGGAACTTTTAACTCCGCGAAATATAGTTGGGACGTTAGCGGCCGAGTTTCTCATATCTCTTCGACCTTTAATAATTCCCAGCCATTTTCACAGGGACTAACAGCGCATAGTAATTATTTTAAAATCTAATGTTCAATATCTAGTTTAAGTATACGTATTTATACGTGCAATATGTATATACCTATGTAAGTGTAACGTCGTTAAAATCATTTTTACACGTAGCAATCTTTCGATCTTTACCTTAGCTTTTCTCTCTCTCTCTCTCTCTTTTTCTCTCTCTCTCTCTCTCTCTCTCTCTCTTTCTTTCTCTCTCTCTTTATCTATCTATCTATCTATCTATCTATCTATCTATCTATCTATCTATCTATCTATCCCTCTCTTTCTCTCTCTCTCTTTCTCTCTCTTCATGTATCTCGTTCTATCTTTTTCTTTTTTCCCCTCTATATTTTTCACAAGCGCGCATGCAGACGTACACATCGGCTTTCTTTGAATTGCATATTCAGCGTTTCCTTTTCATAGTCCGAACAACGATAAAGGAGTCCGGAATATTCAAAGTGTTTTTTGAGCGTTAAGAGGAATAATATTTTAGTATTAAAATTATTCCCAGATAAAAGGCAATGAAACGAAATTTAGTGATGTACGTGGGTAGGTTGTCATCCCGTGTATTTTCTTGATCCCTTTTAAACTGTATGCACACTGACTCCGCATTACATTGCATATTCATTGGTTTCCTCCTTGTTCCTACGATCTATCGCGGTAAACCCAAAATATTGAATTGTTTGCGACAAGTTACGATGAAAAATATTTTCGTCTTGTTCCCTTCCATATTGTGCATGGCAATGATAATACACGTTAAATGATTCTATCTACGAAGGGGAAAATAAAACGTACGAAGTCGAGTCATTCGAGGACGAGTCGATAGAAACTATTCGAAGAATTCAAACTCGGATTAATCGAACTAATCGAATTCTATAAATAGACGTATTCAAAAGTTCGAAGCTTAGCAATAAGCGTACAGTGACATTATCGTTAAAAAGAGGCCGATGGAAAAAAAATTACGAGGTATCGATGTTGAATGAAAAATATCAAAAATGGCGAAGATAAACTCGTTATACCTTGTTGCTTTCGTACTGGCCCGTATTCGCTTGCAATTTCTCGATAGTCTTTCGTGCATTCGTACGCACGTGGAATAAAGATATATGTAGTGGAGCACCGATTATCCTGATGAATAGTGGGACAACATAATTCAATGAATCAATAATCGCATATCTCTCCGATTATTTCGGCGAAACTTCGAGATGGAAGGAAATGAGAATAACATAGCTATTATTCGAAACGAGCTTTTAAGTAAAATCGATGTTTCACTTAATCTTCAATACCAGCAGTACACGTATTTTGAATTATACGTCGGAAGGATCGGCACTCCACCGATAATATAGTTTCGCGCTTGCTTTTCATGTATACATGCATACTCGCATACACACATACACATACGCATACATTCGTACATACATATACATATATATATATATTTATATATATATAATATATCTTTATATTTGCTCTGCTTAAATTTACTTCGAACGTTTATTAATTATACACTCGTTTTCTTTCCGTAATTATCGCCTCTTTGCTCAATTCACATCGCGCGGAGGTATCGCTTACGCGCACTTTGAAAAAATATCGGCGCTGTACATCGGAGGAGAATATATTTTACAATGGATAAAGGTGAATAAAACGAAGGAACGTGTCCTCGTTTCGACGTCCTTTTCGCACTATACGAATATCGTTTGTGTACGTTGACGTAATTCAGTCGCGAGCAGTCGAGAGAGTCGGTGAAAGAGCAAATCTTTCTTACCCTTTCTTTCTTTTTTTTTCTTTTTTTTTTCTTTTTTCCTTTTTTTTTATCTAACGAAGTCGATTGAGATTCGAGTGTGTAAAAATTTAATAATCGATCGAGAAATAAGTCGATCGGAGAAAACGTAACGAGCGGCATTGAGAAACGCGTAGAAACATGCGGGTATGGGTTGGACAATGTGTAAAGAGAGATCGACGAAAAGAAATTATTGTCATGGAAAAATTTCCAACGTACCAATTTGCATCGGATCGCGACGTGTTATTACATTCGTCCATATTTGTCTTGTCGCGAAGAGAACTATATCGACGACAGTCCTTCGTCCCTGTCTTTATTATTACTCGTCACACAATTAAACTTTTCCCCCACTCGTCGCATCGTTATGTACAAGGTATTTACAAGATTCGCGTTTGAGCACGCGGAAAAAGGTTGATACATTCGTACGATAATGGACACCCGTTAGCGTTCATGCATACGATGTACGTCGTCACATGCGGCGTCGAGTTTTACCGATCGCGAAATGTTCCAAATAAGAAAATTCATCTCGGTATATACCTTTTATATAGATACATACACATATGTATATAGGTATCTATCGTGCGAACGACCGCGTCGCTTCCGTGCCAGTTTCGACGTTGTGCGCGTTCGTCGTCAGTCGGTAGGACAGCACATCCGTCCGCAAATTTCAAATTCCGCGTTTTTCCGCGTCCAATGAAGGTCGACGACCGGCATCTTAATCGTCGTCATCGTCGTCGTCGTCGTCGTCGTCGTTGTCGTCATTGTCGTCGTCGTCGTCATCGTTGTTGCGGCGAAAACGAAAGAAGCGTATCGAATCGCGCAAAAAACGGGCTTTGGTCTCTCGTGAAAATTGTACGAGAAGCCGATCTAAAAATCATCTTCTTATCAACGTTTCTCCATAGCATTTATTTCTCGTTTTTAATATAGGCAGAGAAACGTAAGTATGTACCTATGCTAATAGGCGTGTACAATAGGCACGCAAGATTGTGAAAGAATCTTGGGATCGATGTTCCGTGAAATAGTTTCGTCTTTTGTCAACGTCGTCGTCGTCGTCGTTATCGTCGTCGTCGTTATCGTTGTCGTCGTTATCGTAATGTCGAAGATGTAAGAATTAGAAGAAGAATAGGAAGAGGGAAGATCGGATGGGGAGAAAATCCTTTTATGTTAAGAAAGAGATGGGAATGGGTTTTAGGCGACGCACGGAGAAAGAATGCGAGTAATAAGAATGTAAGAAGATGTGTCGTGGGTGGCTACTGGCATACCTGTTGTAGCAATTTGCGGTATGTGTTTGAACGGCTCCCGGTTCGGAGGAGACTCTTTGGCGTGGGATGCGACGCGACCATATCAGACGTAATATTCGTTAACGCCGAGCGCGTCGGAATCGCGTCCCTATACGCAGCTTTCCTGGCTCGAAATAAGTGGCGTGCGAACGGTGACGACTTCCCTTGCCGGATGCTTGCTCGTAGTACCGGTCAATCCGGTGACACCGGTCATTCCGGTCACCGTCGAGTCATGCAGAAGTCCGCTCATCGTCGAGAGCGGCGTACTTCCGCATGAAGATGTACTCTTCACCGTGTCTATTTTCGGTGGCCTTGCGCTGTGGTCTATGCAAGCGTATACCGTCGCCTCCTTTGCGTACGATTTTCCGCCGACGATAACACCGCTTCCATATCCCTGAAGACCTCCGAGACCGGTAACGCTTCCTAAATTTGCTAGTTTCGTATCCGTTCCCAAAGTCGACAAAGTGGTTGGCCTCGCTAAGCAGAGTTCTGCATACGTCACTTCCCCGGATAACTATAAATATAAATATAGATACAAAATTGACATTATATCTCTAATACCTCTTATCTCCTTTCCGTGATTTTCTCTCTCCTTAACGAGCAATCGCTGACAAATGGAAGCAAATTTTTCCATACGATATCACATTACGCGATCATCGCATTACGCGATTAATCTCATTTATTTTAGAATATTGGATAATATGATAAAAGCAGTGGAAAGAGAAAAATCCGTTTATACGTCGAGCTAAGATAAAGATCAGAATAATTTAGATAACCACGAGAGAAAAGGAAAGTCGAGGAAAACGGCCAAGCGTGAGCATATATCTGCACTTTTACCTTCGAACGTCTACCAATGAGTTCCTTTTTTTTTTCTTTTTTTTTCTCCTTTTTTTCCTTTTTCTTTTTCTCTTATAGATGATAGTATTTTCACGAAAGTTCATTCGAAGTCCGCCATGATAATCCCCGAAAGATACGATTATTTTCGACAGTTCCGCCAAGGACTTGGATTCGAAGCAAAGAAGAGAAACTTTCCTGCTAATGAGCGTCCACTTTCGAAATTTCAGACTTCTGGAATTCTTCTCGAAGCACCTACCTACCAACCTACCTAGCGGAACGGCTTGCTAGAATTTGTTCGTTCGTTCTCATCCCGAATAAGCAAGAAATTCGAGCGGCCAATGGAAAATGGAGAAGGTCGGTCGATACGAACAAAACAAGGAAATTATCGAGGCATAATCAAAGTTTTCGTCTACGGAATTTCGTCTCTCTCAATTCTGTTTTTTTCCCCTTTTTTATTTTTTGTAATCCATATCGCAGACGCTCGCCGCGATTAATTTGCCGCGAAATTGGAAGAAGAAAGTTAGGATCGATTGGTCGGCGATAAGGAAAAATAAACGAAAGGAAACGAAGGAGATTTTCGAAGGATCGAATAAAACCTAGTTAAGTCGTGATATATAGAAGAATTAGGAATTGTCTTTCCAGGATATTCAACTTGTATTTTCATTACAAATGATCATTGTCTCTCCTTCTTTTTCTTTCTATTTGAAAAGAGCGATTTACATTCGAGGTGTCTGTTTTTGTTAGGAGAAACTTTGTTTTTAAAATGTTTGTTCTTCGAAATAGGTACTTACTATCGTTACCAATAGGTATCGAGAGTATGTGAATACTTTTATACTAACGAAATCAGTTCTTTTTTGTTTATTTAAATTAATTAACTGAAAGCTCGGATCGTATTTTCTTCGTCAACTAACTGAATCGATATGTTTTAATGGACTAAAAGTATTCCGAATGGACGTAAAGCAGATAGGTTGTTTCTAGATATGGGAAAGGCTTTGATAGAAAATATCAAGCATTTATTCGTCTTTGATAGAAACTCGGTCTGAAAGGACGTGGTTCTCGAGCATTCCGAAATATTATGATTTTTAAAAGGCAAAACTTGGTTTGCAAATATCGTATATAATCGTATAAATAAATATTGTAATAAAGTTTCGTTTACGTTGTTAAGTGGGAAAGTTTTAACAATATTTACCGGTAAGGTTGGATAATTGTTGTATTCGTTGTAACCGGTAAGTCCCTGAAGATGATTATTCTGCTGTGTTGGAAGTGAAGACGGTGGTAGACCATCCGGTGTGTCTTGCGTTGCCAGTGGTGTACCCGATGTTGATCCGGTCAGTTGATAATCTGAATCTTTTGTTACAATTAGATAATAACGTCTCGTTGTTGATTTCTCCATTATATATAAAAATTCAACACCCTTAGTAGATCGTCCATAGCGGACGATTTTTTTCCTTCGTTAATATCGAATATTTCATAAAACGCGTATTCTATTTATTCTTCTTTTTGTTTATTCAAAACTATAATCCTGCAGAAAGCCATAAAGATCTAAAGCTCAAAGTTCTCCCTTCGATAGAAATCTATTACCGAGAAACTATAATGAGCTCTGTGGAAGTCCGTATATAATTCATGATTTAGGAAGTTAGGATATAAGCTATGCGTACGATGTATCAAATAAATGATGCGCTAATCGAAAATCCGAGCACGTAGAACGAGTAGGCACGTTATGACTCGATATATAGCTATTATCGATCGATCTACGAATATCATTTGGTAAGGCAAAATATAGATACTTACATATGTACATAAACACGCACATAAGTAGAGACATAGTCGTACATATATACATACCTTTATTAGTTGGTACAACGTCTGGATTTCTATCATCCGCATCGTAAAGATCTTCGGAACTAGGTGCTGTAGCTTTTTTCAAAGGCAAATCACCTGGTCTCTGAGCTCGTCTCTCGCTTCGTACTTTGAGAGCTGCTAAGATTGTTCCGGTAACTAAAAGCATGGCGCTAATTACACCGATAAGACCAGCTAACAGAGGTGTTATTTCGAACGGCACCGGAGTACCTGTAAACAAAACGCGCACTGCTCTCGTGCAAGTACGTCTTTGGAAATTCTTACGATTTAATTCTTACAAGAGATCTTTTTTTAATTTATCTGGATCTTCGAATTTCTACGTTATCAATACTACGTTTTATGTTAAATTGCACAACGACGAGCTACGCTTGTTCTTCCAATGTATTACTTAACGAGTTTTAATTAAGAAATTAGGGACACTATTAACAGTGATCAACGTCTTTAATAAAATTAAATAGACAATGAATTTTAATGAAATCGTGAGTTAAAAGGTCAATCAGCTCGTTTCGCCTCGTTTATTATCGATGATTTTTAATCGGTGTTCAAAAACTGTAGGTTAATTATAGGTTTGTTCGCATTCATACTTTCGTTCTTTTCTTTTTTCCATCTTTTCTTAAAAGTACGGCCTTTTTAATAGGATCTCTTCACGAAGAGTGAGAATACGGCAACGATACGGCGCATTAAGCCGTAACGATCGAAGCGATAATAAGATAGTCACGAGATAGCCCACGCTTTACGTACATCTACGAGGGGAAACCAGAAAAAAAATACATTTCCAGATTCTCAAAGTTTCGGTTACGATCGATAGATCGTTAAATTTTTCCAGTTTAACGAATTCCTCGGAGCGAAGGTTGTACGGTTATTAAATGATAATATAATCAAATTTGTAGTTTCTAATGGATTAAAGAGAGATAAAGGAGAAACGATGGAAAAAAAAAATATAATAAAGAAAGATGACGTTGAAAGATATATTTTACATATTTTCCGTGAAAATATTTTATCAAACGGAATACGGAATTTTCTATGACTCGAAGATGGTGGTCAGGAAATTTTATTAAAGTTTTATGCGCGACGGTGCTCGCGTAAAGTTGATCGATTTTTGAACGGATCTCTTGGCTTTAAGTATGTATTCACGTGTGCAAGTATAGACCTAATCGAAGATAGACAGAGTGAACATCGAGAGTCATGAATATATCGATGCGGTCATAAAGGTGTTCATGTATAAAGGTGCGAGGAAACTGGCTCGTGTGCGCGCGCACGCGCGTTCAGTCTCAGGTACTTGGCCGAATCGCATCTCGACGGTCGGGAAACTGACCGAGAGCAATTTCACTTGTAAATTCGTCTCGGAGCCGATATATACGAGCTACCGAGTATATCCGCCGGCAGTGGATCCTCGCTGGTAGCGTAGTTCGTATAGCCTAGCTTCGATTCGTACACCGACGACGAGAATTCCACTGGCCGGTAATCCACTGGATGAATGCAAGCAAGAGATCGACTCGGTGTTCTATTTTCTCAAGTACTTAGAACTTGGTCTACATGTAAATTGTGTTCGATTTTGCAACCGATTATAGTTGTTTCTCGTAAAACCTTATACAATTTCTCTCTCTCTCTCTCTCTCTCTTGTTCTCTCTATCTCCTACTAGTCTTTATCTCTTCCTCTGCTAGAATCTCGTTCAAAGAAATTTCATTACTCGCCGTTAAGCTGCTCAATTTTCCTACAACGAGTCCTATTCAAAACTCCTTACTCATTATCTCTCGATTAAGGTCTCTAGTGTTAATAGCAAAAGCTTCCGAAGTAACTTACCGGTCTGCTTCTCGGCCACTTTTAAAGTAAAACCTTCGAGCAAGATCAGTTCGCTTCTTCCTTTCGCATTTACGGCGTACAATATCATGTTGAGAACTTTGCCCGGTTCCAACCCTTTTACAGTAAACTGTGGGTTATCGCTGGTTTCATTAGCCCGTAGAAGACCCGTTTCTTGATCGAACACCTCTAGAAAGAAATGTTGCGGTTGACCTCCGTCGAAACCTGCGGTGCATTCCACCGAAAGTGACTGGGTTGTTTGATTGGTCAGCGTGCAATTGTAAGGAGATTCTGGTTTCCCTGGTGATGAGAAAGGAAGAGATTAAATCTTTCCGATTCCGGTCTCATAATATTAACGATAAAACAAATAAACGACAAATAAGTTTTTCAAACAGACTCGAGCGAGATTATAAAAAAGGGACAAGGTATTTGAAAAGAAACTTTTTTGGACTAACCTCCGCGGAACGTGACGCTTTGCCGCGAGGTTTCGCGAACGAGCAAATGTTTCGAGTGTTGCCATAACTTTTCCTCGTGAAACTGTAGATTCGTCTTACGAGTGGCTCGAGAAGATAGGGGCCGAGCGAGATGCACACTTATGTATGTACGTATGTGAGTTATGTAGGAATGTACGTACCCGCGGGTATGATGTGAAATATGCAAGCGTTCTTCTGCTGGCCGGCAGTGTTGCTCGCCCAACAAAGCACAGTGCCATAGTCCATTTCCGTGACCGGTCTGTACGTGAGGACGCTTTGGCTGTGCCGAGTAGAGTTCTTGTAACGCGCCTGGGGCACGTCGACCATCTCCTCGGTATTGTTGAAGGCCCACCGAAAGCTTTCGGGAGGTGGATACGCTTCGACCCTGCAGACCACCCCGGCGTCCTCGTGACGTGCCACTCCATATATGCGCTTTTGTTCGGCCACGCAGATTGGCTTGTCTGCGAAAAGAAAAACCAACCCCCCGCCTCACCATATTTCTTTTCTTCTGACATTTTTTCCCTTTCTCCGTTCCCCTCTCTCTCTCTCTCTCTCTCTCTCTCTCCCCCTATTTTTTTTTTCGTCTTCTTTTTTTCAGCTTTTTTTCTTTTTACTGTCAGACACTACCGTATTGTCCTTGGAAAAGAGCCGAAAGAAAAATCGAGACGCGATACCGTAAAGAGGGACCACTGCGAGTACAGTTTACGCACATTTATTAAAACTGCGAAAAGGACGACGCGTGGCGGAGTGACCACGCTTTCGCGCGCTTTCGAAGGGAAGATCGATGGGCGTTATTCCCCGGCTCGTTCCAATAGTTTTGCCATTTTTCGTGTACGTACGGCAGCCAGCAGGACGGGCTTTCGAGAGTTGGTCGGTTTGCTCTCGCGATCGCTTTATTTTTTTTTGGTTTTTTTTTTTGTTTTTTTTTTGTTTTGTTTTTTTTCCTTTCTTTCTTCCACCTACCGTTCGCGAATTCACCGCTCGTCATCGTGTTTTTAACGAATAACCGTAACGACTTTTCGACCGGGTGACTTTCCTGCTTGCGGCCGACATTGTATGTTAGTGACTCTCGCTAACGCGTTCTCTCACTTTTTCCAGAAATGCGTGTGTAAATAATTAATTAGTATTTTTGTTATACATATACGTATTTGCTAAAACAACCGTGGAAAAGAAGCATTTTAATGGAGATATAATATGAAAGAAGAAAATTGAATAGGTCCGTTAAGTGAGAGATGAATATTTCTACAAAAACGATTAATTTGTAATTTTTAAGGTGAGTATAAGTGGCCATTTTCTCTTGAAAATTATTATTTTGTTTTGTTTCTGTATTTTTTTATGTTCTTTAAAGAAATATTTCAAATATAGATTAATTTGACGAACGATCCATTTATTTTTGTTAATTAGAAGTATATTTAATATTATTTTATTTAATTGGCCGTGTAAGCCATTCTTTGCATTATATAAATCGTCAAGAACTATGGGATTACTACTAATGTCTAGAAGATCCACTAGGAAGGTTTTGTGGTTCGGCTTTAATTATAGTGGTATTTCTACTGAATACCTTGGTAGAATTGTCATCATAGTTGGGCTTTTGTTTACAGCATGCATGCGATTTTCCCAATTTACTAAAAATTGAGTTTTTATTTAAATTACTTTTTAATCGCAATTTCTGAAAAAAACTTCATTTTTCTAAACAAATGACTCGTTTTTTGTCAGGAACTATATAAGGTCGTTTCTTGGTTTTTGTATAATTCATTTATAATATTTTCGTGACGCTACATGTCTAGAATGATAGAGGAATACGTATATTTGCAGTAAAATACACGAAAATTGTAAAAAAAACAAATATAAAAAAGTAATGTAAAAAAACGAGCAAAAAAGTTCTATTTTAATTCCTAACATATGTAATTCAATGAAACTAAAGAAAGAAGTTCATAAATCATATATATATGTAACCTGCTCAATTTAACATCAACGAGATAGGTCATTTATACTCTCCTTAATTCTAATAATGAATATCACGTTTAGAGACTTCTATTAGTAAGAACTTATTCCTAAACCCCTTATAGTAGGCAAAATATTCCTGAATGTAGTAAAGAATTTATGTATCTAAATACAGGGGTTGAATAGATCGTGTTCGACGAAGTACAATGCATTATTTTTAGGCGCGATGCATATATCCTCATAATAAAAAATAGCAAACAATCTTAAATTACAAATAATAAACTATTTGATTATATACATGGTGTCCGTGAAGTTTCGATTCATTTTGGTGAAAACGTAACTAATTCTCACTTCTATGAAATAAAAGAGATAAGGTAAAAAAAGTTGATTGGACTTCATGCAGACTCGAGTGTACAGTCCTTTTTTCTTCGCAGAAAAAACGATTATTGGCAACGGTTATCTCGATATGTTATAATACTTTTTGGTGCCGCAATTAATGGACGATGGAATTTTTCGTACCGTTGTGTTTTTTCCTCATTTTGCAACGAATATACGAGACTACCTGAATGGAACTTTTCATAGCAAGTGGGAATAGACAGGGATTCGCAAAGATTATGACCAGTGTGTTCACCCGATTTAACACCGTTAAACTTCTTCACTCGAGGATTTATCAATACCAAAGTTTATCGAACGAAAGTTAATAATCTTCAAGAACTTAGACTTCTAGTAGAATTCGAACTGCTATCGACAGCATTACAGCATATACGTTACAAACAGTTTTTCGAATTACAACGGAAAGTTAAGAACAATGTTTCGAAATATAAGATGATCACGTCGAATCGTTTTAAACTCTTTTCAACAATTTCATTTTATTTCATCAAAATAAATCGAAACTTCATGGACGACATTCGTGATACATTATTACACCGAATGTTTTTGCTATAATTCGTCTCCTTTTCTTTTCTCTTTTTTTCTTTTTTTTTTTCGTAGACGCGTACAAAAGAAAAGAAAGGAAATGTAAAAAGAAAAAGAGGAAAATAAAAGAACGAGAAAAACTCACACATGATTTTGAGCTCGACACTATTGCTATAACCATCGCCCTCGACGTTGCTGGCGACGCAGGTGTAATTTCCGGCCTGGGAACGATTGACTTTTCTTAAAGCGAGATCGTATTGTTGCACTATCACGCCGTTCTTCGCGTTGTTCTGAATGACGTTGCCCTGGAACGAAGCGTACACACCGAGATTAGATCGGAAATCTGCGAGGAAAAGTATCAAGGGTAGGGCACGGTTTCGCGAAAAGCAACGTGGTAAGAAGCGTAGAAGCGGATACGAGGACGAATGGAACGGTCTAGGAGAGGAAAATAGGTCGGGCAATGCGACGAAGTGGAAAGCGAAGGAGGCACGCGTAACATCGAATAGAAGACTAAGACCATTTTCGTGACAAAGCTCTCTCTCTCTCTCTCTCTCTCTCTCTCTCTCTCTCTCTCTTTCTGTCTTTCATTCTCTCCCTCTCTCTCGACTTCTCTCTTACCTCTATCTATCTATCTCTGTCTCATTCGCTCGTATTCTCGAAGGAACGAAGGATTACATTTTCTAGGAGAATTTCTCCAGGATCGTAGTTACATATAGAAGAGCTTTCGTAACCGAACGTGAAGACTATGACAAAGGAGAATAGACAGACGCGTAGTTAAAACCGAAGCTCGGGATTAAGAGAGGCAGTGAATAACGACGAAGTAAAGGAGAGAGAGAAAAAAAAGTAAAGGGGAAAGAGCAAAGGACAAAGAGAAGGAAAGTATAATGACGTGGGTAACTACGTATGTAAACCGCATTATGTATACCGGTATAAAGAGAAGATAAGCAAAGATAAAGTTCTTTTGATTTTGAGAGAGGACATAAAAAAAGACAAAAATAGAAAAAAAGAAAATGAACGAGTCAAAAGGGCTCATTGTTAAGTCGTTACTCGTCATAGAGAGCTAATGTCTATTCGTGCATGCATGACTGTATATGCACACGTGTATATGTACGTCTGCATCGGTCTATACGATAAGATAGAAACAAATTCCCGTGGGATCGACTTACGTTGTGCTTCCAGACGACTTTGTAAGCCCAGGGATTCGCACGAACCTTACATTCAAAGTAGACATCATCGCCTTCCTCTATGTCGTCGGGATTCATGTTGGAACCAAGCCCCAATCGTAAGATAGGAACGACTGAAAGAAAAAATCAATGTTCGTCAATGTGATTGTCTTAAGCTGCTTACCCATCTCTACTTGTACATATTCGAGTATAACGTGGTAAACTGAAACAGAGCGTTCCATTGAATTGGTGATTATATCTCGTACGATGTGATATGTCATGAAAATACAAATTTCTTCGTTAATTACTTCGTGGAAGGAAAATTTGTTAGATGTTCGACTGACATTATCGGGTCGACACAATATATTTAAAGCATTCTCTTCAATATTAATTTGATTGAAATTATTTTTAAATCTTAGTACAGATTCGACCAAAAGTTCCTAAGGTTTTTTCCCTTTTATCTCAATTATCAATTCCTTTTCAAGATTTTTTTAGATCAATTTTCTTATTTTTCTCTCTCGTTTTTTTTTCTTCTTCAGATCGTAAAATTAGAACCCAGAAACACTTGGCCTATCCTGTATTTTTCTAAATTATTTCTTTGATATTTTCTATAGTAAGTACTTATATAATAAGTGAAAAGAAAATCGATTTTTAACGTTTGACAGATATTAAGTTTCACGTCAAAAAGAATCCTTTCTATCCTTTGATCAAGATTCGATAACGTTCGACGATTTATTTACCGTTAAAAGAATTCTTTTTCAAAACGTTATATCGGGAGATAGACTGAATGACAGAGCGCTCGAAGCCGTCATTACTTGTAGCGAACGAGTGATCTTTGTATCGCGACGAATTGCGACAAGTCCCGAATAAATCGAAGCGCATCGAGTTGTAGCTCGGCCATTCCATTTCGGGTCTCGTTGACGTCTCGTTATTGCGATTACATTCCCGTTAGCTCGACGTAATCTATATCGACGACCTCGTTTCGAACTGCCATGCACGCTTTTAACTCGTTTACCTCGTTGATATCTAGATACATTTTGCGTCTATGCGTGCGTACGTACGTAGATAGATAGAACTGTCGTGTAGTTATACACACGCATATTGCAGGTAAAGCATATAGAGATACGTAGGAACACGTATCTCGGACGAAATGTCGACCGAACGCAAACACGGATTTCTGCAATGCTAGTTGCTTTGCCGAGAGATGTTGTCCCGAGCGTACTCATATCCATTAGTATATGAAAAATATGCTTCTCGTTTGCTTTTTTTTTCTCTCTCTCTTTTTTCTCTTTTTTTCTTCTTTATCTCCTTCTTTTCTTTTTTGTACGCGCTTGGTGTTAATGTCGTCGTTAGAGCGATGAGAGATCTTTTAAAGAAAAATATCTGCATTTAGAATACTTACAAAAAACGTTCAGTTTCCAGGTGTCCTCGATGACACCACCGTGAACCTTGTGATTCTCGGATCTGCAGGTCAACATTTTGTTGTGGTCGAATAAGGTAGGCTTGAAGGTAAAGATGGAATTCGTCATATTGCCATCGGCCGATACCTGAGAGACACGGAATATATTTCTTGTTTATAATGAAAAATTGATTGAATTGCTCGATGAGAAGAGAAAGGATTTATTCTTTTATCGATCGGCTTGAGTACGATGCAATCGAGGTTGTATCAACGATCTATGAAATGTAACAACCTCGAGAGAGAAAAGGAAATTAAAGGAAAAAGGGAAAGGAAGGATAAGGGAAAGGTAAGACTGACCGATAGAGATGAGATACGTCGACGCAGGAACAAAGTCGAATAATTACTCTGTGAAAGATAACGGAGCGAAGGAAGGCCGGATCGGACTTTACACGGCTTATAAGCCGAGCGTTAATCCGGCGATAAGTCTTAATGACCGGACGAAGTTGGCCAAGGAGGCGTTTATCATTCGCCCTCTTGCGAATAATCCTTGCGAGCAATCCTAACGCGTAATCTTGCTAATATTGTAATTGGAGAATCGTTTCGCCAGAGGGAAAGGTATCGTGAGAAAAAAGTGAATATACAGCTAGCAAATATTAAATGTTATTCGATCGAATCTTTATTTGAACGATATCGATCCTTCGTCGTTGTCTTACCTTACAAATCTCTCTCGCGAGCGAACGCATGCTCAATGGGAGTAAAATCTATCGATCGTACGCGATCTCCGGCATCTATCGAACGAATCGAGCTTTTACAACTCGCGCGATAGGAATTTCAGGATGAAATTGAAGCGAAATTCGCGCGTACGACCGGCCATAAATCGAGAAAGTCGAATCACCTGGCTGCCTCTGCCAACTATGCGGCCACGTTTCGTTCGACTCACTATCGATTGTGAACGTGCCATCGGTATAACTCGCTGTCGCTATCAACTTGTTCCTACACTCAGATATTATGATGCGATACGACAGATCGGGCCAACGTGTGGGCTAGGTTAAAACGAATCGAGTTCTCGCCATTTATGTAAAATGGAGTCTTTTTAACGAAGTGGGGAAAAAAAAACGAAAAAATAAAATCGATCATTCGCACGAACTCTCGGCTACGTTACTTTAAAGAGATTCGTTGTGTTATGTTCCATCTCTTTTTTTTTTTGTTCTATTCTCTCCTGAACGTAACAACGATCAAAGCTGTCTCGAGAGGTAGGTCACGTTAGTGGCAAGCGAGAAGAAGAAGAATAAGACAAATGGAGGAGGATAGATCGCGAAAACATCGTTTCTATCCGGTAATTGCAGCATGGCGTGTTGGAGGGAGTTCTTAATGGCGACGATGCAAATACCGATACCCCGCTCGCTAATGCCTGTGATTTCGTGGAGAACGATCGAGGGTGGAATTCATGTTTCGCTCGTTCGTCGACCGACGTTTTTTGGCCGTTTCGAGAAGCGATCGTGTACGCGGGCGCATTCGAACTTTGGCCCTATTCGAAGTTCCCCTTCGCTTTACATCGTTTTCCTCGTACCTTCGGAATGTTCGTAAGGAGAAAATGATGACGAGCGCGTTGAATGTGGGTCGTAACCTTTCTTTCACGGCTCGGAAATGTTTTACGCCGAAACGTGCCTCTTTACTCGCTTCGTTTTCTACTCCTCTACATATATCGTACAGTATGCTAGGTTTGATGTGAAATAAAAATGAAAGGGTACTCATTGCAAGGAGAGAGCTAATAATTCGAAGATGTTACTTTCATAGTGTTTGAGGATGGAAAAAAATGGAAAGAAAGATAGGAATAAAGATAGAGAGAAAGAGAGAGAGAAAGATAATATGAAAAAAAGCTCACCCTCTCCGTATAATTTTCCATCTTGTCGCCATCCATATACCAGAATAATTTAGCCGGTGGCCTTGAACCGACGGTCATACAACTGATATTGTATTTCCGATCCGCGCTGAGTGGTGCGTGCTCGCTACTAAGTATACTCACGCTCAAAGGTCTCACTGAAATAGTAGAAGAAAAAGAGATTGATAGTAAGAAAATTATCGTCTTACATCTAGAATTTCAACGATGATCGAAAAGCAAGTGATGTAAGAACAAGGAGAGTATAAAAGAGCCGGTGGGAACTTGCCGAACTTCTAACTTCGTTTCTCCCTTAATGCGTTTTAAACGAGTACTAACATTCGCGGCAACAAGCGTGACGTATCGCCGCAAAACCTCCGGCTCTCGTTTCACATAACATCGAAAAAAGAACACGAGTTCTTCGACTAACAAGACCATCGAATTGTTATTTGTTACTTTCGTATCAATTATGATACAAACTTCTTCGACGTAGTCGTTCGAAGCTACGAATCTTTCACGATTCGTTTTCGAATAACTAATAAAGAGATATTTGCTCCGAATCGATATTGATACGTTATGAATGAAATACGTATAACGATTGGATACGATATCTGTAGTAAGTTCGGCAAGTTTTTCGCAGGTGAATTGACTTCTCCTATCGATGGTTTTCCATCGAATTTAATCGCAAACAGAACGGAAAAGGAACGTCTTTCTTCGTGACGGCGTGAGAAGAAGGATAAAAAAGTACGCAGTGTTGGGGTGAAAGAGGTGGTAGTTCTCTACGAAGGAAGACAGACGGAGGGAGAAGAAGGATTTTCCATTCAAGCGGCGTCGAGGTTCGCGCACGGAAGAAGGATGAGAAAGGAAGAGCAGGGAGAGAGAAAGAGAGGAGAGGAGAAAGAGAGAGAGAGAGAGAAAGAGAGAAAGAGAGGGAGTAAGAGAGAAGTGGAGGGTGAGACGTAGCAGAAGAGAACTCGGAATTAAACTTTCAGGACTCCGAACTTTTGACACCAATGAAAAATTTTCCACTACTTCGTCCTTTCCGTAGCTGGTCTTCCTCCATCGCTGTCGACAGTTTCCACCTTCGGGTCCGTCACCTTAATCTACTTCCTACGACTTTGTTCGTCGTAATGGTGCGCGCATATTATACGATACCTATCGGTATTCGTGTCGTTGTAATCGAGATTTCACTACACATAGCCGTTTCATGCATGTTCGGTGCAATAAAACACTCGTTTCGTTCGACGAAAATATTCATGAGAATCGCAGACTCGTTCAATCTTTAACGTTTTAATAAAATTTTCATGTCGCACATTCGACGATAACTACTTACATATCTAGAACGTATATCTATATATTATCGAAAAATGTCTAAGGTAGGTAACATATTATAGATGGGGACGTCTTTTTCGACAGAATCGAATAGCTGAACTACCTGTAGGATCCTGGAATAACGCGTCATTAAAAGTTCACTAGAAAAGTTCGATTGATCGATGGTTGATTGAATATCGCGTTGGCATACGTTTATTTTCAGTAGGTACTCTTTGCGTGGACATCGATGATGAATGGTGTTAGAACGACCTGAAGGAAAAAAAAATATGCGTAGGCGTCCATTAGAGTCTTGATGTTGGTCACCGGATGGATATATGTATGTAGATAGTTATAATGGATGTTCGATAGACGATATCGTCAATGTAAGGTTTCGTTCGAAATTCGATACTCCTAAGCCATAACTACTATCTACTACTCACGACGACGAATAATCCACCTTTTTCTTACTTCTTCGTACTGACTGAATAACTTTTTTGAAACCACGATGATAATACACAATCCCTGGAAGCCATAAAATTTTTATAAATCGTACTGTCACGTTTTCGACAACGGAAGGAGAAGTTTTAATTGGAGTGTTTTCACGAGAAACCAGAGTCACCGTGAAATTATCCGCAAACAAAACGGTCTATGTCAAAAACTCCTGTTCCTCCGGGCAAAGCTGGAAACGGTTCGATAGAATCCGGATGAGTTCGTGCGGGAGGAAAAAAGAAAGGGAAAGAGAAATGAGGGGAGAGAGGAGAGGGATAGAGAGAGAGAGAGAGAGAGAGAGAGAGAGAGAGAAGGGAAGCAAAACGATCAAATAAAAAAACCTAACGAGATCCATGGAGGAAAGTAAAAACGGGTTAAAGAGCGGTGAGACAAGCGAGGAGGAAAGAGAACGATCGAAAGCGGAATAACGAACGAGCTGCCGAGGTTAAACTTATTGCTATTGCAAATTAGAAATGCCTAGCAACTTTATCTATGTACGAACAGCACGTTTGATTTTATGGTAAATCGAGCCAACAGCGTACGGATTTTTCCTTCATCCATTGTTATTCTTTCTCTGTATTCTCATCGTTATTATCTTTATACAAAATGAAAAAAATAAAATAAAATAAAATAAGATGAGATAAAGTTAACAAGAGAAAAGCTACTCTGTTGTTCATCGTTCAAATTTTATTCGAAAAAGGTAATCCCAAGATTATTCCATTTAAAAGTAATTAATATTTGCTCAAACTGCGTCACTATTCTTTACATTTGTTATAATAAAAAATTGTTTGCGAACAAATAATGCAGTTTTATAATTATTTAAAAGTTTGGACAAAGTGAAGAGGAACGGATTTGTATGCTATTATTATATGTAATTTGTTTTCAGTTATTCAGTGACGTTAATAGAAGAAAAAAAATATATATATATATATATATATATATATATATATATACATACGTTACAAAAATGCGTGCACTAGCATGACAAAAGTTTTGCGATACCTACAAAGAACGGATTAAGAACAGTTGGAGAAAGAAGACAAAAATAGCAACCATTGTACATACGAGTAAGTTATATTCTTTTCTGCTTTCTACGCACGCATCTCACTTTTCTTTTACGATAAAAACTATTTTACAACCCGACCATCTTTTAATCTAGATATACGTGATCCTTTCTCATATTCATTCTGTAATAATATCCCTATTCACTATAATAATAATAATTATTATTATTATTATTATTATTATTATTATAATGGTTAGATACGTTGTCGTGTAGAATAAAACTTATTAAAATTGAAAGACGCTTTTAAAGAAGTAGCTTTCATGGATATGAATTCTCGAAATGATCATTGAGAAATACTTACTGAACATTACGTTTCCTATTAAAACGTAAGAAACATAAAAAGCCTATCGTGCTCGCGTATATTTAAAGGGGTTTAAGTGGCATACAGTGTTGGGATTAAGCTCAGTACAATTAAACTTACGATTCCGCATGTAGTGGATTTTAAACTGTTACTTGTTTCTTTCACTAACAGATGCGAATGTACCGAATTAGAATCGATCCCATGGTCGAACGATTTTTCGTCGATATCGTACCTAATGCTACAAGCATCCCGTATGTCGAAAGATCGATAGATTCGTGGGTAGAGAAGGATCGTGTCACGAGTAGACGACGAGTACATGAGTGATTAGTGTGAGACATGAGAGCGAGGATAGTAGAAGAGCGTTATACGAATAAACACGGTACAAAGCTTTCTCTTCTCTCTTCTCGCAAACGATAGCGTTAATTTATTTCTTAATTTACATTCATGAAAGCTTCTTGAATAGAAGGACAACGTTGAGAGGGGCGAAGATCGAGGCGAGAAACATTTGTTGATGGAAAGATCCAACGCGTAAGGGACATACACAGATAAACACAGACGCGCGTGCACGTGTGAGGTCGTACGTACGAAAGGTCGAATACGACGAAGCGCAGAGACGTATATTTATGTATGTTCGTACTACGTAATATTCGCATATATGTATATGTTTACGTAGAGAAAGAGATGGAGAGAGAAACAGAGATAGAAGTAGAAAGAGAAAGAGAAAGAGACAGAGAGAGAGAGAGAGAGAGAGAGAGAGAGAGAGAGGCTTGTATGTAGCAGCAGGTAGTCGCACAGTCGACACAGTCTCGTTGCGGGGGTCACAGGAGACTCACTCGACTCCGATGGTAGTGTCTGAGAGGGTTCTCCTGCCTCCTTCAAAAGCACTGTCTCCGGTACACAATCAAGCCCTGCAGCTCGAGGGTCCGTGTCTCTTGCTCACCCTCTCCGTCTTCTTCCGGTTCCCTTTCTTTTAACTGTCCCCTCGGCTCACGGCATCTTTCCACCCCCGTAAACCGTCTTCGCAGCAACAGCAGCGAGCATAGCAGCAGCAGCAGTAGCAGCAGCAGCAACAACAGCAGCAGCAGCATCGGAAGCTTTAGCTTGTTGTCAACATCGTTGTCGTCGTTATTGTCGTCGTCCTTGTCGTCGTTGTCGACGTCGTTCACGTTGTTGCGTGACTCCTCCCATGCAGATATACCACAGCCCGAAGCTTTCTCTCATTCTCTCTTTCCTCGTTATAGAGCTCCTTGCACCTTTAACTACCATCGCGAGTCTTTCCTTCTCTATTTCCAACTTCTTATCTCTCCTCCTCTCATCTTCTTTTATCACTCATCACCCCTTGTTTCGCGCTCTTAGTTCTTTCTTTCCGACTTGTTCACACATATACATGCACATCTATATCCTTGCTCGTAGAAAGAGTTTTTTCTTCCCAACGAATCGATATTCTCCAAAGAGAGCCGGTCGAAGAAAACGGTCCTCGTTCTGTTCTCTCTTCCCCGAGGGTCTTATGATTTTCAATTCCTTCCGCAAGCAAAGTACTTTCGACCATCGCGTCAAGGAGTCTACGGGGGAAGCTTTCCTTCGATCGTTCACCAACTTGACAAAGGCATCGATGAATCGACAAACGGGAAGTCGTTGATTCGATTAACGCTCCGTAGAGTTTCTAGGGTCGTACTTTCGATAACCGTGCTTGTCCTTCGTCCTACGATTTACCCGAATTGCCGAGGTCAAAGAAAATCGTCCAACGAACGACCGACTCTTGGCTTTAACGAGTTCTCTTTATATCTTTCTCATCTATCTTCCTCTCCCTCTCTCCCTCTCTCTCTCTCTCTCTTTCTCTCTCGCACTCTTATTCATTTATTCTACTTTCACACTTTTCTCGTTTCGTTAAAATTCACCATATGCTTATTTTCAAACCTACTCGCGTTGTCTAATTTCAACGGCCGACTCCATTAGAAGCCAACGGTTTTCTAATTAGTCAGGCTCGATTAGTTAGACGCTCAATAGTTAAGTTGGTCTTAGAGCTCGTTCCTTCCATATACGTATATAGTGTTCAAGTGTGAGCGAATTCAATCCCAAGGTCGGTCGTGCGTACCCCACTTCTCCTCTTCGTTCTCGTTTCTTTTCTTTTCCCTCGTGTACGGTACCGTTCTCTAGTCCTTTGACCGGCCTCTCTCAAGAGTGAAATTACATGAGCCACGTGGTACGTTTTCCTTGACGGTCCACCGTTGCTTTTTCTCTCGAATTTACTGTACGGAGATTGTAGGTCGTTGAAAATATCTACCTTAGATTTTTATTTCTTAATAGAAAATAGCGGGCTTATAATAATCATTAAAAAAAGAAAAAAAATATCTAGACACGTCTTTCTAGAAGCTAGTTATTTTCCATTATATTTTATAAGAATAAAAAGTGCAAATACTTTATAATGTAATGCAGTATATTTTAAACGCGTTTTATGCAATCGCAAGAATTCAATTAATGGAAAAGTTCATTTAACAAAAATGTGAATTTACTAAAAAAATAAATACGGTTTGAGATTTTTAATCATAATATATATATATATATATATATATATATATATATATATTAGGATTCTTTTATTTCATTTAATGATTTATGTTAGCTCGTAAAATTCGAATTTCCTTTAATTAATATCATTCAGCCTATAGAAACATTGTCATTGAAATAGCATACGAGAAATGCGACGATACGATAAATAATATATACATACATACGTACATATATATATGTATATGATATATATATATGTATATATATATATATATATATATATATATATATATATATATATATCATACCTACATAAATACATGCTCTCATACATATATACATACATACATACATACGTTGCGGCGAAGAATCGGTGAACCGTACGATAATAATGATCCGCGATTAACCGCGTTATTTTCGCTATCGTCAGTCGCAGAGCTTTCGATAATTTATTTGGCAACATTACCACGCTCACCCCTTCTTCGTTCGATAGCTCCCGAATCAACGGCACGGTTAATTTGTTCGTGTTTTCTGTATGAGAGCACACGTCGTTTTACTTTCGAAAGCATATCATGAGTCTATAATTTCGAGTTTCGTTTTATATATATCTATGTAGATATGTACTTTCGATTTGCCGGTCGCAGTATCATCGATTAATGTCCGACCACTGTAGTGGTCCAGAGAAAAAAGGAATAGAGGTGTATTTCGCTCGTAAGTTCGATCGAAGACGTTGCTTATCGCAAAACTCGTTCGCTTTTGTGCTTGCGTATTTCTCTCTTTCTCACTCTCTCACTCTCTCTCTCTCTCTCTCTCTCTCTCTCTCTCTCTCTCTCCCTCTTCTTTTCTTTTTCTTTCAGTAGTACCTACTTGCAGTGATAGCAAAAGGAATGGCAGATGGTAGGAGTATAAAGTCGCGTAGAAATCGCTCTCGTTTGTCGACTCGTTCGTAAAAGGCAACAGCTCGGGGCGAAGGAAGAGAGGCGGATGCGGAGGCGAACGTAAGGCGGCATACCGATAATTCTACTGAGTGCTTCGTGGAATTTATGAGGTTTAATCCTTTGCGGAATCCGAGAGGAAGAGAAGAAGAAGAGACGAGGGTGGTTGCGAGCGAAAAGACGAGCAAGCGATTCTCTCTCCCTCTATTTCTCTCTCTCCCTCTCTCTCTTTTTCTCTCTTTCTCTGATGCTTTCTAGAGAATCTGTTCGTAGATTGGAGTCCGTGCGAGAGTTCAAAGTGCAAGGAAAAAGATTCGAAGCGGCATATCGCGAGCTAAGAAACGGAGCTTCGGCTTTGAACGATAAAACTGAAGAAACGAGGATGACGCCTCTGCGACTATAATATCTTGAAAATACTTTATGGATCTATGTCGATAAGATACCGTTATTTTCTCCGTCATTTCAAACGAGGGAAGTAAGTAGCGAATCTTCTTCTTTTCTTATTTCTCTTAAGACGATTTACAATGGTCTATTCCTCTTGTTACGTTTATTTCACGAAAAACATATATTTCTTTTCTTTTCTTTTCTTTTCTTTTCTCTTTCTTTCCTTTCCTTCCTTTTCTTCTCTTTTCTTTTCTTTTCTTTTCTTTCCTTTTCTTTTCTTTTCTTTTCTTTTATTTTATTTTATTTTATTTTATTTTCTTTGCTTTGATCGGCAACAATTCGAGAATAGAATAGACAACGATTATTCTAGTTTTATTTCTTCTTCTTTTTCTTCCTTTGTAATCATCGATTTTACCGCAAAGGGTACACATTATCATTTTTATTATTTTATCCTTTTCGTGCCTCGTGTTTTATCGTTTGTAAGAAAAAGACTCGGGTAGTTCTCGCGAAGGAGTTAAAAATAATTGGATATATAAAAAGAAAAGTGAGCTCTTCGACACGGCCTGTTTTCCAACAGCTTATGATCGGAGTGTGTAATTATCTTCAGGCGTTCCTAGTAGGAAACACTTTGCACAAGCCAACCTTTTTAGCTTTGGATTTATGTAGATATTTTTATGGCGATGCGTGTTTAAGGTGTTACGCTACAGGCTTTTATGTAAAACGAACCAGCAATATATATGTGTGACTCTGAAAGATATACAATTATTTTTTATAGAATTCATCGCGATTGCTAATGCCTCGATGAAACACTTTTCTTTTTCGTTTCTTTTTGTTTTTAATTTTTTTTCTGTTTGTTTTTAATTACGACTTATTACGTGATTATATATGTTTATTTCGTAGAATTTTCTTATCGACCATCGAAAAGATCGTGTAAATATTTATTTCGCTTGAAGTTCCACTATAGTAAATGTCACGGAAGTCGTCGGAGCCATGTTGTGTTCTTTCACATTAACACTTACAATCAAATCTGTGTGTCTCGTTAGCGCGTACTATCCAAGCTTGAGATAGATACATTTTTCTTATCGCTCTTCGTTATATTTGCTCGCATGTTTTTCGCTTTATGCTCACTAAACGTCTGCATATTTATAGACACATTAGATTCCTATCTGAAAAGTAGATTGGATCGTTTAAACGTTTTATATCTTTTGATCGATCGTCGCAGCGTGTTCTCTGCAGTAGGTACTGCAAAAAGAAAAAAAAAAGAAACTACATTGATAATATATGTATATGTGGAAGATACTATGTGCAGCACGGAAGGATACTCAGGCCTGTGGAGAAATTTAATTTATCCACGCAAAGAGACTATCGCGAAAATGTGACACGTTGACGTTTAGATAACGAGGTAATATGTAAATAAATATGTATTGAGAAAAAATGAAAAAATTGATTTTGTGAGACAATGTTTTCTTTTTTCCTTCTTTTTATATGTGAAGTTCGAATTGAGAAAGACGCATGTGATTTATAATGAAACCAAATAGATTCATACATCTCTATGAATTCCATAAATTGAATTTATATCTTCTCGAAAGATATGTTACGAACAAATATTTCTTAATTTCTCTATACAAATTGTTCTTATTTAGATTCGAATTGTTGTAAAATTTCGAGTTGATGCATTCCTTCTCGCGTCGCTATTTCTCTATTAAATTCGCAATAGTTCTCGAGTTGCTTGTCGACATTTCCGTTTAAAGATATTCTCGTATTTCAAACAATGGTAAAAAAAAAGGAAAGCAGGTAGCAACGACGTAACTTCCGGTATGTCTTCGAATCTTTCTCGTACTTTGGATTTTCTAGTGGAATTTAATAAAAATCTAAGATACCTTTAAGATAGAGCTTGCGACCCTTTCCTTATTGTTTTTACCAACAAAAATTACGCATTTTTGTTCTCCATTTCCATTCCCAGCTTTTTTTCTGCGAGTCGCTTACTTTTCAACATCCAGTCTTCTTTTAGCAAAGAGCTCATTCTTCTTACTAGATTTATATTTTACGTTCGTATTTTCTTCATCTCTCTCTTTATTTCTCTCTATTTCTCTATCTCGTTGTTTCAAGATTAATGTCGGTATATTAAAGTAACATGAAATCAATATGTCCGTGACATATTATGTATTCATAAAATCTATTGAGATCTAGTGGAAATAGCCAACGATTTCATTAAATATGCATGCCGAATGAATTCATTCGTTATTCGATTAGACAAACATAGGTGTATGTATGTGTATATATATATGTATATATATATATATATTTCTACAAGAAATTTTTTAAATTCTTATTCTACCAAACGACGAAGGAAGCTAAACTGCACAGTACACTTCAAAAGAATTTACTCGCATCTTTTCTTTTTTCTTTTCTTAGAACAACAGAGAAGGTTTCTTCGTATTTTCTTCGGCCAAGTTTTTCGTTCGATCGTTCGGTGTTCGAACAAAGTCGAAGTAAAAAGAAAGAAAATAAATAAAGAAAGACAGAAAGAAAGAAAGAAGAAAGAAAGAAGGAAAGAAAGAACGAACGAACGAAAGAAATAAATAGAAATAATAAAATAAAAAAGAAAAAAACATAAAGAAAAAAAGCTGAGAAGGCCGAGGACGAAAGGATAAGAGAAGCGGTTTGTATCGCGGCTACGTCCAACTTAAAATACTTTTTCTTAGGCCGGCTTCCAGCTTCGTTTGCTTAACAACGCAGATTTTTCTCTTTGACTCGATTCGTAAACGCATTCCCATCCGAGAGAAGGTCTGTCTCAACGATAGTATGAAGGAGAGAACGAAAAAGTGGGGAATGAAGAAAAAAGTGAAAGAAAAGTCACTTTCAACTGGAGCTTGTTAAACTCGAAGAAACAAACGACACTGGCCAACGAAAATTCTCTTTCTCTCTCTCTCTCTCTGTTCGCTTCCTTCTCTTATTTTATTTACCACTCGTTTTCTTATTTTGTCGCTTTAGTTCCGTCTTCTTCTGTTTCTTACTTACGTTCCAACTACCCTCTCCCTTGAGAGTTTCCTCGCCGGAGCCATCTCTTAGTTGGAACGAGCAAAATCATTTGAAATGGCATTCGGAATAACGCATCCCGGAATTTCGTCGCGCGAAAAGCGTCGAAATTAGCGTATGAATGTTTAAAATGAAATTCTTTAGGAATAGAGGTTCTACGTAATCATGTAAATTTATAAAATATCATAATGTTTCACATACGAAAAAGCAGAGGAGAGACGAGGCAAAATACGTGTCTCCTTAACAAGCTCCTACGCTCGCATACATATGTATGGAGATGCAAGAAGTGTCGTATAATTTGGATTCGTGAGATAATGAAACGCAAGCTGCTTCCTAAGAAGATACTGGGGAGAACTTTGCCTTTAGAGAGATAGAAAGAGAGAGAGAGAGAGAGAGAGAGAGACAGAGAGTAAAAAACGCGATAAAAAGATAAAGGAACGGGAGCATTACTCACGATGCATTTCGATCGCGACCGAGGCCGACTCCGGTTGACTGATGTTATTGTTGGAAGCCTGACAGGTGAAGACAGCGTGGAGATCCGCTCTGGAGAGATCGGTCACGACCAGAGTGTTTCGACGAAGGGATGGAAACTCTCCTGGCACGTCCTTCGAATCTAATAGGGTTTCTCCTCGCCACCATTTTACCATAGGTTCTGGACGACCTGAGAACAGGGAAATTTCATATAAAAAATGTAATCCATTTATTCGGCCTCCATAAAAGGGTCGGGCAATCGCACGATTGGAATATTTCGTCGAGATAAGAATTGAAGGCATTCGAGGAACGTAAGAGAGAGAAAGAGAGAGAGAAAGAAAGATAGACAGATAGACAGATAGAGAGAAAGAAAGAGAGAGAAAGAGAGAGAACTGCTCGTTAACTCATAATTTATAATAATCGTTGCGTGAGAGAACAAACCCTCAAGGATGAATGTGCTGAGGAGAGTTGGGAAGTGGTGAAGAGACAAGAGAGGTCGAAGGGTCGCACGTCTGCGGCCTCATTATCTTTTTCCACGGATCCATTTTCGCTCTCAGTGACAACGCGAAAGTAGGAGAGGGAAGACTCGAAGAGAAGCAAGCGGTAGGAGCAAACTCGTGGTTAAGAGGGAGAAGAACTCATCCAAGCTTTTGCCGTATAATTCCGACGTGTCTCCTCTAGGCGACGGTTCGTACGAGGTAATAAAAATAAATTTATTATCGTTATTGCCTTCGTCTTTCAGACGTAGCGCTCGGCCAGATATTAAAATATAATAGAGGGAAGATAAGCCAGAACGAACTAAAACCAAGCGGAACCAAAAGAAGGTAGAATGAGTCGATGAGCAAAGCGAAGCGCAAGATGAGTCGAGCTGCGTGCTCTACGACCGGTCTTGCTTCGCTTTGGCTACTTTCTTTGAAGATTTATCTTAATGGATCCGACTTTTTGCAAGGGCTTTAAAAGAATGTTTAATAAGACGCAACCACGATGAAACGCTCGATCGTATCGCGTTATTTTTTTATCGTTACTTTTAATACCTTCTTATATGAAGATGTAAACAAAATCTATTTCAACGTACCTCCTGATACTAAGCACGTTAACTTCATATCGCCGCCTTCCTCGTATGGTCCGGCCACGGTCGATACAGTTTTCCCACGTTCGTCGATGATGTTTGGCTTGTGCGGTGGTACTGAAAAAGAAAACAGAAAGATAACAACATTACAAATTAATTCATCTCGAGTTTATTATTACGAAACGTTTTGAAAAACTTTTTCTCTACGTACTGTATACAAATACACGCGAGGTAAGTCTTCACGAATTTATTTATTTACTACATATTGAAGGACGGACGGACTAAAGGAAGCAATAGTTCCTTCGTTTCTTCGTCCAGTAAGAAGCCGAACGCCGACGGGGCATTGCGACGCGAAAATATCGCCGATCAGGGAACGGATATGGCAGTATTTTGTACCGCCGGAAGACTCCCGCTAGATTTGTTCGAATATTATACGGCATTACGAAGGAGCAGTGAGATATTTGTCGGTATAATGTGACAAGGAGAGCTACGACGAATCATCGATTTTGTCGCACTGCCGGGAAACGTTAAATCCTTTGGTATTCTGCATCGTGATTTTGCCGTCGTAGAATCGACCATTACGAAATGCTACTCCTATTCGTCGTTTTGTTCCGTTATCCGTTTCACGAGTCGCATATTGTACGAACGAGAACTGGATACGAGAGTGTGAGATGGAGAGCAACTAAAACGTAACGATACTCGATTACACGAAAGAGTAATTATTACATCGAAGCGTAAGGCTTTAGATAGTAGCGATAAAAGATCATAATACCGATGTAAACGCGATCATACACGTGCGACCTTGTGTAAAGAAATAGGTTGGTACGTAGAAATTCCCTTTGTAAACACAAAGCAAAGCCTCTCTCTAAAGCGACGTAAACACTGAAAAAAAAATCAAGAGAAGCGGAGTTGGAATTATGCTCAGCCGAGAACTCCGTTAATCGGCTTAGTCGCCGCCATTGCTAAAGAACATTTAGCCATTGAATAGAATTGAAAATTATCGCATCCCGAGCAAACGAACGTACAAAGAATGGAGAATCGACGTAAGCTGAAATAGATAGTTCGATTGGAATCATCGGGATAGACGAGTTTTGGGATTTAAAAATAAACTTTGTTGACGACAGTACATTCGATGGGGAGCAAAGCGCTTTGAGAAATTGAGAATTGAGAGGGTTTTATCGTTATTGAATTACATATGCATTAAATCCAATGATTTAAGCATCGAGTAGAATGTATTCCGAAAATACACAGCTAATTATTAAGTCGATAAACTCGTAATATTCGTGTCGTTTAAAAGGTCGAATGAGAGAGCGAAATAGTGAGATCTAATCATTCATGAAAAATAAGAAACATTAGTTTAATTACAAACATTTCATTCATTTCTATTAATATCACGAAACGGTTCAACCTTGAGAGAAATAGTAATTTCCGTATACGAGTCGATATTAACGTTTTTCCCGATAGTACATAAAGGCCGGATTAAATTTATAGACGTGCTATAATAAAGAGCTTCTTTTCTTTCATTTCTTTACCCTCAAAAAGACTTTTAGGTGGATCGTGTCGGTATCGTAAGAGCCATTTGGACCAACAAAAAATTACCTTCACGTTATCCGTAATATCCGATCTAACGATACGAGAACAAAATTGAGAGAGAACGGTAACCGAAAGAAAGCGTTATCGTTTACTTTGCCATCAATTTTTCTTCTTTTCTCCTTTGATCCAGCACTTCGCTTTTTCACTTTCGGAAATTGGTCCGTATACCTTTACCTTTCATGTTTCCGCTACCATTACGATTATACTTTTGAATTGGGAACAATGTGAACGACCTAACCCAATACAATGGAGGATATAAAGTGTATCGTATGTACGCTCTCGCGTATAAATCGTATAGAATATAGAGAAAACAATTCGTATCGCAAAAGCGAATATGTGCATGTGTATAAGTATATATATATATATACCTATGTATAATATATTTATTTATATATAGAAGTATGTAACAGCGTACATGTATGTATATATATATACGTATATATAACACATATATCTTTATGTATCATACATATATGCGTGTATATATATTTATATATGGAGAATATGTCGAGTACAATACCGCACACACGTACTAGAGGTTCAGGTACATGGATTACACACTAAACTATGCGAACTATGCGAGGCTTCCTATTGGCCGAATTTCCACATAAATCGTGGTTTGTGCTGCCCGTGCGAATTCCCATACCGTAGATGTATTATGACAATAAGCATTACTGTCGCTCCTTGCATTGATACGCTAACCAATTAAATGTTCCGTTAATCTATACACGTAGTTAAATGTAGATAAATTCGATATGCAAATCGTTATCCCCTCATGAGGCTACAATCGATGTATCGCGATATCTCTTTAACGAGTCGTCCTTACCGATGTATTTCACACATTCGGTGTATTTATATGCTTCCTCCCCCTCCTCTCTATAAATATATATGTACATTATATTACATAGAAGCGTAATGACTCTGAAAAAAAGTAAAAGAAGATAATACTATCCTAATGTGGAAAAATCGAGATCGGAGAGCAATGTTGCGGATTGTGTGCGGCGAAACAGCTGTTTATTTCCACAAGTTTTTTAAAGGAGAAAGAAATGCTTCTGAGATGAGGGGTAGAGGATGTGGATAAGAGAAGATGATATTGGTGTGCGCAAGGATGGGAAGGTACGAGCGCCGGTATGGGTTTAATGTCCCGGAAAAATGGCGCGGCTTCCGCGTACTTACAACACCGGCACGTGGCTACCCTGATAAAACGTCGTAAGGAGGGTGCGAATACGCAGCCAACATGTTGCAGGAGATTATTATCGCGAGCTGCCTCTTCCACGAGATCGTTATGAATTTCAAAAAGGATACGATGCACGTTGCTATGTTTTTCTCTTTTTCTTTCTCTTTTTCATCTTTTTTTCTTTTTTCCTATATAAATATAAGTAGATAAGTACGTACTCGCAAAATGTCGTTAAATGGATGTCACGTATATTTGTAGAAATAGGTTGGTACACATACAGACACACACACACACACACACGAGTAAGTACTTACCAATGATAGTCAGATAAATCCTTGAGTTTCTCGTGGGACTCTTGGTGAAATCCACTCGACATCTATAATCTCCCTCGTCCTTTTCCTCGACGTCACTGATGACTAGCATAGCTGGATCAGTATTCATTCGAAAGTGCGTGAACTCGTTCAAATGTTCCTTGTTCTTCCAATGCGATGCCTTCTCCGAATGTTTTCCCCTCATATCGTAACTGAAAAGAGAGAGAGAAAGAAAGGAAGATAGAGAAAAACAAAGAATTACTTTGTGCGAATACCTTATCTCTAAACGTAAAAGAAAATAAATGGTTAAAACTTCCAATTGTTTCTACGTAAAACAAATCTTCGTCACGTTGAACGTTATAACGGAGCAACGATGGCGTTTAATAAAAGACGATCGAAGGGAGTAGTAAGCTGTCGCGCTCGCAAAGTTTCATTAACAGTAGGATTAAGCCGACGCGGCGGACTTAAGTTTCCTTAGGAAAATCCTCAGAGTTATAATAAAGTGAGAGAGAGAGAGAGAGAGAGAGAGAGAGAAGAAGAAGGAGAAGAGAGTCGTTTGATAATCTGAGCATCTTCGAGTCTTGGCACCTGAATTTTATCGCGATCATCATTATAATCATCATCATCGTCGTCGTCGTCGTCGTAGTCAAAGGAGGTTCGATCCTAACTATAAGTTTCTCGGTTGTGCCTACTTGGTTGTGTAAAGTTCTTTGTAACAAGAGAACGAGGCTCATATAGAGGAACAGGAGATAGGAACGTACTGGAGGTACCGCAGATACGACCACTTGCTCTTACTCAGGATGCTTCCGGCACAGTCCACGGAAATACCGCGAGAGGCCGAACGAACGGAAGGCCGTACGAGCCGGTCGTGCCGATCGTACCGGTTCCATACGTGTGTTAGGTGCATACTCGTCTTGTATTACGAACGTAACATTGGCTAAACGGCAAAGCTTCTATGTACGTAAGCGAGGATGCGTCTACCAAATCGCTTGCTCTCCCATATGCGACCGAAAACACGTCGAACGCTTCTCGGCCCTGTTAGTAAATGTCTGCTTCCGGCTATATCTACCGACGTATGTAGGTACATAAGCGTATCGTTCGAAATGTCCGGCCGAAGATTTCTTATCATTGAATTAGCTGTGTCCTACGCGTATCTCCATTCAGGATTATCATTAGGTAGATTAGAAACCATCCAGTATAACGTAAGCGTTTGTTGTAATTCGTTCGAACGATTAATCGATCCTCAACGAGTACTTACGTTCGCATCTTTCTATTTTCTCGAGCGACGTCTATAAGTTTCTCCTTTTCGTTTGTACGATTTTCTACGACGCAAATCGTACCGTTCTATCGATACATCAACGGTCGATCCTATTTCGTTAACTGTCTATAGTACGCATCAACGAACGTGGAAACCCCTTTGCTAGTTACTTGCAAAATGATCTTGTATCAATGCAATCAATTACATGAACGATATTAGAATACTTCCGGTCGAGCAACGAGCATAGTCGAGTCGATAGCGGTGATATCTGAACGTCGATATTGGGAAGGATCTCGATGTTGCGCTAACGGCTTCCGATGCGAAACAACAAGGTATAACGGATTAGCGGTTAGATGTCCACATCGAGACGCGGTTACGCCTGTCACATGCTGCTGCGGTTAATTACAGTGCGACATCTCCGCACACGATCTGAATTTAGTTCGCGCTATTGTGTACTTTGTACGAAAGGGAACGTTTCACTTGAATCGTACTTAATTATGTCTCTTATAAAGCGTCTCGTGACGTAGCCTTTTTCCCGACATTTAAGGGAACGGACGAAAGAACGATCGAGGGGTAATTTTCTGATTCGATACGATCGTAAACGACTCAAAATACCGCGAGATCGACGTAGAATATGATTTGAAATTAGATAGCGTTTGATGTAGAATCGTCAGGATGAAAGGCTGATGCGTGTTCGATGAATCTGTTTATGCTCATTATACTAACAAGTTCAATTCGTTTGTCAAACTGAATCCGGCTAAACAGATTCGCAAGAAGGGTCGCGTACAATCGAAGTCTCTGCATAAACCACGCACACGCTATTCGATTGTTACTTACGGGGTCGTAGACACGTTGCTTCGTTCCGTTGTCAGTCAAAATACGAAATTGGCAGGTATAACGATGCAATTCGAAATCGTAGATCAAACGAAGCTACGGAACTATGCATGCTATACGAGATTATACGATGAAAAAAGGGAATAAACGATTGCACGAAAGCACATCATTCGTTTCAAAGAAAACATTATCGATAAAAATATTAAGAGGTTGCTCTGTGACCGTAGAGACTAACCCACGAGATCATCGAGTTTGTTTTACGATATCTACGATATCCGCAAAAGGGAAGATCGATCGTAAACCTTTAACGAGGGCAAATACGTCTTTAGATTCAAAGTAATTTTTCGATATACTCCTTTATGAAAGTGGCTATATGCAATATTTTTTCTCTTTATCTCTATTCATATCTCTTCTCTCCCTTACGATCTCAAATTTATAGCGTAAAAAAAAGTTTACTGAGAAGGAAAGTTCGGCTATGTTTTCATACTATTTCGGCAACTATGTCGAAAGTTTGAAGCTTATGTGTAGGAACAGTTTGGTAGGACGGTGCAGTGGGTACGACGTTTCGTCGTAAATTTCTACGAATGCTGTAACACGTCTGCACACTACACTCTCTGCTCGTTCATTGTTATTAGGACGCTCTGAGTCGTTATGAATTTTATGACTTTACGCCGTAAGTAATATGGGAATTTATAATGCCCGGTCGAGTAACAGGCGAATTTCTGCGAAATTCACGGTCATAAAGAATCGATGATCGTTACTTATAATTTTCTTTTTTTAGATGTAGATACCTTTCTTTTTTAAATATAAGTACTTTTTTCATCACAGGAAAGAAAAAATAACGAAGATAAGTAAGTACAAGACTATAGATCGAATAACGTGAAAGATATTCGAAGAGTATATAGATTTCAATAAAAGTAAAGTTCAGGATTAACATAAGTAGCGGAAATTATGAAAATATACGTATGCATGTCTCGTCATTAAATAAACAACGAATCGTAAAAGTAGCCTACTATATTTTTTCAGATGGAACATGAAAAATATATATCAGAGAGGAAAAAGGGAAAATAATATTGATCGTAAAAACCAATCCTTCTAATTCATATTTGCGTTTCAAATTGGAGGTAATGTAAGATGGAGGATATATCGTTAGAAGGTGGAAACTTTCGTTGAGAAACAGGTATAGATAGGAAACCTAGGGTAGTATTATTAAACGGAAATTCTCGTCAAGTTACGTTAACGTTGCGTAGGATACGGGACGCATCCGGTCGATGGCAGCCGCGCTGCTGCCGGTCCAACCGTAGGTGTGGTTCGGTTCTCTGCCACGACGGTCGGTTGGTCTGCAGCGCTGCAGCGGTTTGGCGCGGATTAATAACCGAAAGCCCCAAGTTAATTAGCTTGCCGGTATAATACGAAATACCGCGGGCACGTGCCGCGGTAATGCGTCCACCGGTGACTCGACTTCCCTCGAAGCCGCTACTATCGATGTTGTATTCGAGAATGTGAGTTGGTAAGAGATAGAAAGAGATAGAAAGATATATATATATATATATATTTATATAGATAGATAGATAGATAGAGAGAGAGAGAGAGAGAAAGAGAGAGGAGATAGAAAAGCCAACGCCGGAAACCGCTTTTCGCGAGCACGGTCACGTGCTATCGTCGTACGTGAGAGGAGGCGCGAAGAACACTTGCGTTCATTGTTACGTGGACCGGACGATGAAGTTCGCGTACGCTCCAAGTATTCTACGATAGACCCTCGAACCGTGTTGTAACTTCATCGTACGGGAACGGTTTTAAACTTACGATTTCTCGTTGCAACGGGAAACGAAATATCTATTATATTTCAAAGAGAAATAGTTGAGGTAAAAAGGGGAGTACCGCAATCACTCGTTTTATAACCTAGGACGAGTACGATAATTTCGATCGAAACTTAAAAGACTGAGATGATTTTCTACGAATGGCTTGATAGTAAAAGGAGACGAGATAGGAGAAGTACCTCGCTAGATTCTCGGTGAGCCGGTAAGCGCAATTTAATTTCGCTGAAATTGCTGAAAACGTCATCGATCCTTTCGGGCTTCCTTAAGAAATATGATGATATCGAAAAAGTTCCTTTCACCGTGCACTTTCTTTCCTTTTTATTCTTTCTTTTCTTTTCATTTCTTTTATTTTCTCTCTTGCTCTCTCTCTCTCTCTCTCTCTCTCTCCCTTTTTATGTCTATCATTTATTTTTTCTTCTTAATAATTTCTCTATTCGTTGGGATTAGTAACAATACGAATGAATCGTGTCATGATAAAGAGCGAATATATGTATATCGTTTGTATTCGGTATCTTCCAGGATCTAGGTGAAAATGTGATTTTGAGCGCGACAATTTCGTCGACGATTATTATCCGGATTTTCAATTAAACCTTCTCCGTTGCTCGATTTCGCATTATAACGAGAATTCGAGCATATACATAGTATATATTGCATATGTATGTAGATTACGTGTATGTAATTATTCTAACAGGATTTTGATTTGGTATTTTCATCTCAGCTTTACTTCATTTCGTCTTACTTTTTCGCATTTTGTGACTAAAGATAACCTTTCAATAATATATTGTTCATTAGGCCAGAGCGAACAATTGAAAATACATCATTGCGATACTTTAATTTGATTCGAGCTTAATGTTTTTAGAGATATCTTTAATTATTCATGGATACTTATTAGCGCATTTTATGAAATAACGTTGATAAAATTAGAGAAAGAAACGCTTCTTTTTCACTTTAATAAGAATCAATTAAAAATGTCACAGACAATTTAACCAGCAGAACAGAAATCTATAAAGGTTAATCATTTCAAAACGCGATATAATCAAGAGATATCGACAGATTATTCTATGACATCGAGACAGTTTCTAGAGACGTTTCATAGACCTCTCATTGATTTTTCAATTTTTATAAAAGTATTCATGCAAAAGAAATGTTCATTCGTCGTGAAAATAAGTCTTTCATCGTCGGTGGCAGTATATCCGCCAGAAAGAGGGTATAAGATCGTAAAATCGAGGAAGTTTCGAGCCTGGGTAGAAAGAGATAGAAATAGAGAGACATAAAGGGAGACACACAGAAAGAGAGAGAGAGAGAGAGAGAGAGAGAGAAACGTTATCGAAGAACGTAAGTCTCATTAATTCGAGAGCGAGACGTTCGTGGGTCGATAAAGGATCTTTGATGCTCTCTTCGACCACATCGGTGTCGTATGTATGTGTAATCACATACACGACTATATGCCTGGATTTTCAATTAAGCTCTAATTCTATTTGTCGGCCGCAAACGAGGTCGTCAAGATGAATTCTAACCCTTATTATCAATTTCGCAGATGAATAGTGTGAATTTAATGGCATATACATTACTAAACAATATCGATCGATCGATCGATCGATCCCGATTAATCACATTTGATATGTACTTCGCGTATTGATTATTATGAAATCGAATGCTTATAACGTAGGTATCTGATTGAATGACGCATTAGGTGTGTTCTCAACAAACTGAATATTTCGATGAATCCGGAATGTTACGTGTTAGGTAAAAAGTCTAACGTAAAACTTTTACGTTAACGACCGAAATTTAAGAAGGATTTGCATTTCGATCGTTGGTTGCCTCATGCCGCAACTTGATAACGGACTCGATTCCAGCGCGTTCCGACTTTGTTTCTCTTGCTACTTCCTCGTTCACTAGGGATCTAAGCCTTCTCTTCTTGCCAGTAATTAATTCGAGGCTCGTTTTACGTATCGCGTAGCACCGTCGCCGGGAAAGAGAGAAAAAGAGAGAGAGAGAGAGAGAAAATGAGAAGGAAACGGTGGTAGTAGCTGTGCGTGTCTAAAGAAGAGAGACAAAATGACAGGGATATAAAGAGAGAGAGAGCGAGAGAGAGAGAGAGAGAGAGAGAGAGAGAGAGAGAGACATTTGAGCCTCGAAACTTCTGCAGCAGCCGACGAGTACCGGACGAATTATGCATTTTCTTGTCGCGTCGCCGGATAAGAGCCAACTGAATATTAATGCTGCTGGTGTAATAGTTTGTAAACTAGGTCTCGAAACGTCGACTAGATCGTTGTCCGAGTCGGAGAAAAGCGGAAGTTGCAAAAATCGTTAGTGCTTTAAGTTCCGGCCGTGGAAAGGCTCGAATGATACGGTCATGACGTTCTCTACTTACAAAAGATGCTCGAGATCGTCCATGTCATGATATATATATATATATATATATATATATATATATGTATGTATGCATGTATGTGTATCTATATATAATGTAGAATCTTTGATTAAAATTATCGTGAACTCTTGTGCTTCGAAAATTGTCAAGGAAACGACAAGGGAATTGGATTACTATTTAATTATATTACGAACTTTGACAATGGAGATAGAAATGGTCGTTGAGATTGAAACATATGGTTATTAATATTCGATATGTTCTCTTAATGAGTTAATATAGAATAAAAGAAAAGAAGAAATGTCCGTAGTAATGTCTTTCGCTCTTTAAAATGTAATAGCTATCGCGGCGAGTCATAAAAGAGAGACATCATTATACATACTCGTAACTTTTTCTTCTCCATGTTTGCCTTAGGAGAATCAAAGGGAGCCGAAGTAGCAAGGAAAGGGTAAAGTAAAGCGTCACGATGCGGCCCTTGCGGCACTTAGCCTCCGTTGTGAGAAGTGCGCACCTGTCCGTTCTCTTATATCCAGCTACGTGAGGTAATAAAAATATCTACTTGACGAGGGTAGCGCACGTACTAACGGTAAGTGGCCGTTCTTAGCACACGCTTGTATTTTCGATCACGAGTGCCTATAGCCGCTCATTTGCAAACTCATTCCCTATTCTCTCGTGTTGCTTCGCGCTTGCAACTCGCGCCCTACCTCGCGTTCTGCCTACACTGACACGCCCTCGTCCTATTGCTTTCCCCACTGCTTTTCTGCACCTTCTCTCAATTTCTCTTTTCTCTTACTCTTACTCTATTTCTTTCTTTCTCCCGTCAGCGACGATAGACCAAGTACCAACTACCACGTCCATTATTCATACCTACTTTTGCATCGCTACCTTCCATCTTGAAAATAACGCTTTTCGGAGTATGGTGCTCTTTCCTCTCTTCGATTCTCTCTTCTGTCCTTTATCTCTCTCTCTCCTCTTCTCACTCTCTTTCTTTTTCTCTTTCAAACGAGATCTAAGATACCTCGAGTCGAGAGTCGAATTAATAAAGAGCGAAGATGTTTCGGAAGATAGAGGAAACGGGCTTCTTGTATCTTCCTCTTTCTCTTTCTTTCTCTCTCTATCTATCTATCTATCTCTCGTCTTTCGAAAGATTTGCCGCTTATGACGTTGTAAAAGCGCTTGAAAGTTCGCTGTCGATGCTGGCGTGCTCGAGCAAAAGAAAAGAGAAAGAGAGAGAAAACGAGAGAGAGAGAGGGAAAAAGAGAAGGAAGGAAAACGAAGAAAAGAAATTCAAGGGGTGTAGTCTCGTCCATCAGTCACGTTTCTGGGGCAGGCAAGTTGGTGGATAAGAGAGGCGAGGAGTCAAGAAGTGCGACGTTCTTGGAGCAGTAGAAACCACATGGATGGATTCCGCCCTTCGCACATCGTAAACGAAAGAAAACTTTGAAATTACCGCGAATACACAGCGGCACGTGGCCCTTCGAGCTTCTTCATCGATCGAAATACCTTCGGAATCCGCGTCGATCCCTACGAACGCGAGTAATCCGAACGTAAGGAGAATCGAAAACGCGATTAACTCTTCTCGTGTACCCTCATCGACCCGCAGGTCGCAGACTGTAATCTTTTGAAAACTTTTCCTATTCTTTTCCGAACCGAGAGAGATCTATATTATGTGACCCGAATACTTTTTAAAAGAGAACAATACCGCGTAGGTGTATAATATTGTTTCTATTGAGCTAATTTCAACAAAATCATTTAGTTCATTATTCAAAGTTTAAATATACTCATTGTATGTTTATGTACGTACTGGTATGTATGTATTTATGTGTGCATGTACGTATATAAGTGTTACACTAATTCGTGAAAATCGTTTAGTAGTTTGAAATGTAATTATTCGTTCCACATTGGAGTCTTTCTCGGTAATTGAATCGTTAATAGATTTTACTATCGAATGAATTAGTGTTTACCATTGCGATGGTTTTTTCTTCTCTTTTTTCTTTTTTTCTTTCTTTCTTTCTTTTTTTTTTTTTTTAATATACATATATATATATATATATACAAGAAAATATCGTAAAAATGGTTCGCCTTAATGAGTTTCAATTAAGGAAATATTATACACGTTAAGTAAAACCTATTTACTTATGTAAAATTATTTTGCATATTATTTAAGTGGCTTACGAATAAGGCTTACGACGCTGAGTGACAGAAAAGTTCTTGGAACGTAAAAGTTTCTTTTATCAAATTTTCGTAAAATCTTTTCACAAAAGAAATTCATACCTTGCAAATTTTTTATATCTTTCCTTTATTTCTTTAATAAGATGATTAAAAATTAACCGACGGTTGTAAGGATTCCATTTGAAAGAGGTTTCACGATTTTCTTGTAGTTTCGCTGTCATTCGTAAGTGATTGCGAATGGAAATACTCGGAAAAGAAATCGAAGCCTTCTTAAAGAAAGAGTAAGGATCGTTGTTCTTCTCCGATTTCTCATTTCTCTGTGGGAACCAGGACGACGTTCTATCCGAGTTGAGTTTCAGAATCATCGTAGATGGATAGCGGTTATTAAAAGTTGAATCGAATAGAAGGAAAACCCAGCTAAAGTAAGGAAAGGAGAGAGAAGGGAAGAATGCAAAGTGCCATTTGAACGAGGTACGCAATTCATTCCGCATTTCGCTGGCAAGATTTTTCCTCTTTCGTTTCGAACGATTTACCATCACGACTATTACTTATCGATGATTTCGAAAGCGTTCGGTTAAACATATAATATTAAATAGAGATCGACAATGTTGGTCGATTCGCGAGGCGCGAACTCAACTCGTAACTCCTTTGGGGTTTATGGATTTCGTCGGTGGATAGAATGGGAGGTTAAAGAGGAGGTAGCGTCGCGTATAATGTCGGTTGCGGTGTCGGTGGTAGCTGTGGCTGTGGCGGTAGCGGAGAGTAGTGGACGACGAAGGGTCGCGTCGGCCGTGAAGGGGGAGGAAGCCAGTCGTAACAAACAAGGCGTACCGTAGAGACAAGAGCATTGTCCCTTGGCTATATGCGACTAACCTGTAGTATAATGTACTCTCTCTCTCTCTCTCTCTCTGTCTGTCTCTCAAATATACACACACACATACTCAGTCTTATCCCTCCTCTTTCTCTCTATCTCCCTTTCTCTCGCTCACCCCTCTCTTTTGCCCCTGATATCTTCTACGAGGACGTACGTGGATGTATTCACCACCTTGGGCTGCAACCTACTGCAGATCCAGCGCGTTACCTTCCATTATACCGTTCCTATACCTACTAGCGTTGCTGCGAAACAAGCGACTAAATGAAGACACATTGCTTTCATTATGAACTAGCTAGTGCACGGCAAGCACCGGTACCGCTGTCAAGGCATCCTTGCCCGCGGCTCGAATTCACCACAAACCTCCTGCTCATCTTCCTTACCGTCCTAGAAACGTCCTGCAGCCACTTGTGACGGTCGCGAACTAATCGGATGTCGAATATAAGAGACAAAACGACTAGGGCACCGATCTTGAAGCAATGGAACGTACCAGCGAATGTTACGAGTAAGCTACGACACCTGGGACGCTGGAAGCGATTTATTAATGTGCAAAAAGATCCTTCGAGAATGGAAAAGACAAGAAAGAAAGACGGTTACGGAGGAAGGGCATTTGTCTTATTCAAATCGCACCAAGCCGTTATACGGAAAACTGTAGAGAATCTGGTACAGAGAAATATGTAGAAGATCCTGGGACAGCGCGACTATAATGGTACCGAGTATCCTTCCCTTTGCCTCGAGCTTCAACCGTTCCACCCTTATTTCCTCTTTGCCCTCTCGCTCATCCTCTTTCCCTACGCTTTACTCCATTTTACCTTTCTCTCTCTCTCTCTCTCTCTCTCTTTCTCTCTCTCTTTCTCCCTCTTTCTCTTTCTCTCTCTCTCTCTCTCTCTCTCTGGCCCTTCCCCTCCTCTCTCTCACACCGTCGGCAAGCACCGACCGACCTGTTTACACGCTCCCGGCGGCGGTTGGGACGACTCTCTTCCAGTTTTCACTATTTTTCACGTAATTAGAAGCCGGATAATTTATTTAACAACAGCCGACGCGCGTTCGTGGAACTTTCATCATTTGGAGTCTCTCGTGGGAACAAGATAGAGAGAGAGAGAGAGAGAAAGAGAGAGTTAACGCTACGCAAGTGCAAAGTGCGAGAGCTTGCTTTGCCCTCTTTTGGCTTTATGAAAAATATGCGTTTCACCATCTCAACATTCGTCTAGTTATGTGCGACCGAGTACGTACAAATATGCCAAACGGATTGCATCATTTCTTCTTACCGGATGACGATTTCACAACTTCTTTCATTTCGACTGATTTTAACTGACTTTCCATTTCCTTTTCTTTTTTTTTTCCTTTCTTTAAATAAGAACTTTCTCCGGCGATTACGTTTAACCACGGTAAGATATAGCGTAGGATTTTATAAGAGGAGCGAAAAGGGTTGCGAGAAATGACAGACGGGACAGCTCGTATTCACGCGATCCTTCCGTTGTGGAAAGGTGTCAGCGAAGTATGCGCTTTTCAAGTGAATCGTGCGAGTTTAATCGTTTCCTGTCGGTTTTCAAGGTATAGATATACGTGTACATTCATAAACTTGCGATTACGAGACTCGACATCAACCGCACGAATGGATGCGAACAGAATGCATTTCCTCTCTTTTTCTTTCGATTTTTAAACGAAACAATTAAGAAACGAAGAAAGACGAATAGTCTCGCGAGAGACGTGACCGTGCTTTTAGTACTCGGAACCCGTCCACTTTTTATTGTTTTTCCACGTGGGAACCGATTTTCAGGCGGGCTAGCCGAGTTTCATAAATATGCATGAACGACGCAACGCAGGCGGATCCATGACCTGTGCATTAGTCGGAAGTGTGCTCTAGAGTCGAACGATGAACGTCGGTAATGTTATTTACCTTCTGGATTACATCGGAGAACGGTAACGATGCCGACAAATATTATTTCTCTTTCAGCATCACATTCTGGATATATTTATAAGGCTCGGTTTGTTCGGACAAAAAAGAAAACCTTTCTCGAATCGTCCGAAAAATTTTTCAAGGAATTAACGTTCCCCGTTATTCTCTTTTTCGACTTTGGATAGGGAATAGAAGATATGATATTTTAGCTGGGTTACTGAAAACTCGGGACGCCGACAGGAAATTGAATAAAAATCCGAGCGAACGGAAAAGTTCAAGCGTGCAAGCTGTGCCAGTCTGCAGACGGACGAATACGGCGAAGCTAATAGGCGTTACGAGGACGACTTTCAAAGGGCGATGCTCTCTGAGGGCGATGTTGCGAAACGCAACCGAGAGAACGTGATGAGAATGCCAAGCGACGTTAGAAGAGTTAGCGTATTCGTAAAAAAAAAGGAAAATAGAAAAAGAGAAAAGAAAA
The DNA here is from genome assembly GCF_905475345.1 of Vespula vulgaris. Classification (NCBI taxonomy): domain Eukaryota; kingdom Metazoa; phylum Arthropoda; class Insecta; order Hymenoptera; family Vespidae; genus Vespula; species Vespula vulgaris. The sequence goes on along the minus strand of NC_066586.1, from coordinate 4,489,506 downwards.
GAAAAGAACAGGGAAGAAAAGAAAAGGAAAGAAAAAACAAAAATGTTCGATTCAACGAAGAAGATAATTCCAGAGTAAGGGAGAGCACCAACGAATTTAACGAACGCCATGAAAATATCGAATGGAATCTCTTTTATATCTCGACGTGCTTGCCGAGCGAATGAAAAAAAATATCGAGGCGTTAGAACATTTTAAAGGGATTCGACGACGCTCGACAAAGAATTACATGACTGATCGTCGCGGATCACGCGCGTTTACCCACCAAACCGATATCGCGTTTCGCACATTTTGCTTAACGTAGCGTTAGAAAGTGCAATTTGTTGGTGGGATTTCAGGACGTATGTAGGTACCTATAAACTACATGGTAGGGCGTTGTAACGTATGCACGTACGTCAGTAATATTAGATTGAAGCGGAAATGACGTTCGCCAACGAGAGGGAATAAATTTGACAAGAATGAAATTTGTCGTGTTATCACATCTTAGACGTTAGAACATTGCCGCGCAAATAGGATCGCTTTCTAACTAAATATATTATTTTCATCAAACCTAAGTGGGCTTCCAAAAGAAACTTAGTTAGGGATTCCGATCGTATATTTGACTTTTGTCGATAGATAAATATTACATCACTTTGATATGACATACGCAATCATTCGTGGCAGATGATTGACGTATTTTATTTTCGGGAGAGAACAATAACGAGATGAATTGTCGAAGATCGATAAAACGTGTTACGAACGTTCTCATTATCGACGGCGATAAAAATAGAATGAAAGCTTGTAATTATCTACGGGCTGGCGGAGCATTTACGAGTTCTCTTTCAGTCATAATTACGATCATATTTGTTCTATAGGAAAATGTAAGTCGTTCGCGTAATGAAAAAAAAAAAAAAAATGGAATACTATTTATAACTTCGTCAAGGATTATTTTTCGATCTATGTCGACTGAGCACTTGTTACTTAACTTAATGAGTTCTATATATCCTTAAAGACTAAAACTCTTACATATAACATTTTGTATATATGCATGTACGTAGAGAACGTTCCGCGAACAATGAATAAGCCTGTAAGTTAAGACTTAAGCCAATCGGCCAATTACAGGCAACTCCGCGCTCGAGCTTTACATCTCCGTGGTAGTAACCAAACAACGCTCGGCTCTCGCTCGATAGGCTTAAGACTTAAGTCTTACATTTTGCATTGTCTAATGGACTTAACTTCGGTCAAACTACGTGCCTGACCTGCTCCGATATAGGTACCTCCTCCCCGTGTTTGTCCGACTATAAACTCGGCACGACTACTGCACCGCATTTCGAAGCAACTCCTTCGAGTCGGTGGAGGCTCCGCGACTGCGAACGAATCTATAATCGTGCACGTATACGTATAAACATACACACGCATATATATACATATATATATATATGTATATATACACACACACAAGCGTATAGCTTGACTCTAGCTATGTCTCGAGTATAAGTGTTCCAATCTACCGAGTAAACGAACATTTTAGTCGCCATAAAGATCACGCGGTAACGCGATAAGTCGAAAGAAAAGTTCACAAACCCGTTGTTTTGCGTGCGATAACGTGAAAATTTTACTTCAAGGAAAGTAATCGAGCTAATAACACGAAAAGACTAGCTTTTTTGTTCTTATTTCTTTTTATTGTAAAGTTTCGATATCGCGGTTAAAAGGTCCCCTTTGGATTCTTTTCCAAATTGTTGCTATTTTACTTTTTCTTTTGGTTTCTTTCTTTCGTTCTTTCTCTCTCTTTCTTTTTCTTTCTTCCAAACGTTTATTTCACGTTTATTTATCTCGTATCATGGCAACTCTACAATGTAATACAAACTTGGTAGTATTCATTCACAGTGACTACCTTTATGCTGTATATAAAATCCTCTTCTCGGTAAGCCCTATACAGGCTCTTGTTCGCGAATTACAATTGATACGGACGTTGAGCACTTGCAGTGCTTCATTCGCAAGGGTAATGATTTCTAAGATATCATTGAGGGAAATCGTTATAGCATTTGAGCCGTACTTGTGGCTATATGATGAAATCAATCCCAGTTGAAACGGCGTGTTAAGTAAAACAGCGTGTGGAATTAGTTTGCGAGTTAGCTTTAATACCTTGTCATGCATCTTTCGTAACGTTCGACGTTGAAAGAAAGGAAATGATTAGCTCGACGTTGAAAAGTACGACCGAGTGCAATTTCGAAAAGCGTTTCACGCGATAACTACTTACACGTCTTTTATCTGGATGTGTTAACTATCGTGTCCTTTGACAAAACCAATGATAAAAACGGAACAACGCACGTACATATTGTACGATTAAATCGAATGTATCTAGTTTAAGATGAAAAACTAAACAATGCAAATTTATTATTACAAAACGGTCGTCTTTCAGGTAAGCCGATTTTGCGTTATAATCGGCTTTGAACGGAATCAAAAATTATTATCCGTGTTCATGCCGGCGTACGGATTGAAATCAGGGAAAGACATAACAAGGATTTGGACTGTCTTTTTTTCTTTGAGTTTTTTTTTTATTCCGCTAATCCAGAGGAAAAATGGTATAAAAGATTGGTGATACTTGGGAAAAAGTAGTAAGGGAATAGAATGAAAATTGTTCGTCCGTGTACATAGATACTCTTTATCTATAAAATCGAGGAAGAGCAAAACAAAAGTTTACCTTATCCCGGTAGATGTTATTCTTTGTACTTGACAGGTTAAAGGGTGATAAAAATAAAAATATCTAGGTGGAAAACCGAGATACAATTTTATCATTAGCCAAGCACATAATTGCGAGCGACACTCGAGGAAACCGTCGCACTTAAATCGCATTATTCGTGACACGCCATTATCTTGCTACCGTTTCTCGCACCTAGCTAACCTTCCCCTCTTTCTACAGAGAATTTACCCTTCTCTTCGTTACTCACGATGTTTCTTCACGGCCTTCTCTCACGGTACTCCCTCACAACGTTCCTTCGGTCGTTCACTACGTAGCATGCGACTCCATTATCTCTCGACTCCGGCTTAGCGGAGTAATTCCGGAACGGATGACATACCTAAGCCAAGTGGCTCACGTGACGAAATTCATCAAGGACATCGGTAGCCGCATTACTCCGTAGATACATATATCAGTGGTTACGGTTTATTGCCAGTATTCGCGAGGATCGTTCGTTACGCTAAGTTGTTTATTCTTTTAGCTTTTTTCTGTTTCCGTTTCTTTTCTTCCCCGTCGATCCTTGTACGAAGAAAAATCGGCGTGGACACTTTTAATAGTCGTTTAGATTCGCAGGTAGCCATAGAAATGGTGCTCGTGTATGTAGTATATAAATACTTAGATCTATACGCGGGCAACGCAAGCGACGCTAGAGAGAAACGAAGAAAGAGGAGAAAGCTTCCTTTCTTCGAGCATGGTCTTATCGTCGAGCTTAACGAGCGCAAGTCACGTTGCGTATTCAGGCTAGTAGCCTTTTTATACTTCTCCCCTCCCGTTCGAGGCAGTAACTTAACCTCGAGGGAAGTAAAGAGGAGGAAGGCTATGTTGTAGAAGGAACATGAGAGATCGATCCGGTCGCACTCACCTGTAGATGGGTGTCATGTCGTTCTTGTACCAGACGACCAAAATGGCAGAGTCGTGTCCCGAAACGGTCGAGTCGTTGTGTCGTGGTGGACGAATATCGCAGGGTAGCTCGGCCGTACCTCGAAGAACCGCCCTCACGGGGATAGCTGGACCTGTAACGTGAAATCGTCGATAGAATTAACGTCGTCTCTCGGTCGTCGTTCAACGTAATGGAATTTTCCTGACAAAAAAAAAAGAATAAAAAGAAGAAAAAGAAAGAAAATGCACGGTTACGTTCTCGAGGTCCGAACGAAGAAAAGAAACTTTTTCGTTTCTTATTCTGGACTATTTCTTTTTTACTCTTTATTTGTTTCTTTCCTTTTTCTTTCATTCTTTCTTTTTTCTTCTTCTTTTTTTTTTTAAGAGAAAATATGGCCATCGTGAGTAGAAAATTATCGCGTGGTCGTTTCGTTCGCTCGGTGATCTCTTGAGATAGAATCCAGGGAACGTCGAGACGCGACTCAGTACGGAGAAGGACCCTGTTGCGATTTCGCGCCCCAGAAAACGTGAATCTTTCCACCCCTTGACTTTCCGTTGCTCCGACTCGGATATTAAAGAGTCCAAAGGGGAAGGAAGAGAGAGAGGGAGAGAAAGAGAGAGAGAGAGAGACCGAGCCCTCTGAATATCTGTGAATTTGTCAACTCGTTCGACCCCGCCGGCTAATTCCAGCAGACCGCGGGATTTTGCCTTTTCGAATATTCGCTGACTCTAAGGAAGAAAATTATTCTTCGTGGAAATAACCTTGATATATTTTAATAGAACAAGGAACGCGCGCAAGGGACTATGGAAAGTGCACGCACGTAAAAACGTGTGCTGACACCAAATTTCCTAGAAACTGTTCCACGGCAGTTTCGCTTGGTGCGAGTCGACGAAGCTGTTACGTCTCCCTTATTACTTTTAGTTCCTATCCGCCTTTCTCTTTTCTCTCTTTCTCTCTCTCTCTCTCTCTCTTTCCCTACATTTTCACGGTATCGCTTTCGTATCATTTTGAGAGAGACGTCCAGCGAGGTAAGAAATATTTTGTACAAAAATATTTCTTGATTTTAAAAAGAGATGACGCTGGCAGGAGACGAAAAAAAGAGAATCCTCGTTTAAGAAGAATTATTAGAAGAAATATTTGTAGGAGGATGATAAATAGATAGTATTTGTTATTCCTGATATTCCTTCGGTTGACCACTCTTGGCTAGTTCTCTTGGGTGAGTCTGTGGGGTCGAAGGCTATCTGTGGGTAAAGGAAGGAGGTAAGAGAAAGCGAGAAGAGACGAGAAGAGAGAAGAGGGACGTGAAGTTAACGTTAATGGAGTTACTCGCTGCTGGGATCACGAATGCTTTTACCTTGCCTTACCTTACCTACCTTATATCTACCTACGGCCGAGGCAGTCTCGCGTGTACGACGGTATAAGCGTATAAAACAACGGTTTTCACGGCGTCTGCTAAATTTCCCCTGGGCTGCCTCCGGTGCATTATGAGTCCTGAAGGGTGGCAAGCATGCGTCGCCGCGTAGCTGCTTCGCGTGATCTTTCCGCCATTGTTGCTCCGAGAGGGAGAGGAGGAAAACGGTAAACGTTGAAAAGCGTTTTCAGAAACGAGAAATCCTGGGGCGCGAGATCTTTTATAGTCTATCTCTTAAAAGTGTCATCTTTCTTTGTTCTAAGAGACAACGCTCCCAATGATAAATATTATGAGCATTCTTTTTTTACTTTAGGATTCCATCACCGTTTGAGATGACCTCGACGAAAGAATAAATATTGAATATTCTTATCTCGGTTCTGTTATTTATATCGTAGGAGACGAACGGGAATTCCAAGATTAACCCGGTGAAGAAATTTAAAGGATACGACGTGCTTCCGTCCAGATTTTATTCGCGCAGAATTCGCGTTTTGCTCCTTACCATCATCCGGTCTTCCGATTCCGCACCACGCAAACAGGAAAAGTAATACCGTTTCGACACGGCGGAAGGAGCACAACTCTTTATGGAACGTCGCTGAATCGACGACCTGCCGAGAATACATTGTCACGCTGATACAGCGCGAACACATGTGTGGCCGACAACGTATGTTGCTCGCAGTAGCATGTATTAGTAACAAGCATTCGAAAGGAAGGCTGTCAGCGAAATTCCCGACAGACGAGCCGAAACCGAAGCTTTCGTGCTACGGAGAAAGCATAATGGAAATCGAGCGTCGAAGAGCACCTATAACCTTATATTATATGCATCTATCTCGTTCCCCATGTATTCTCTATCGATTTCTCACATGATCATTGGAACGAACGCCGATATTAGAGCTACATGGATAATATCAGGTTAAAAAATACAAGCGTGCTAACTCCCGGTCATTCTCGTTCAGCGATCGATTCGAAAGTACCGCGATAAGAGATACCAGAAATCAGTGTTACGAGTGACTCTCCTCTTCCTCCTCCGATCTCAAACCTCGAACCTCATCCAGGTCGACCCCATCCCCACGTGCAGAAATAACCCGAGCGTGCTAGCTCGGTAAGCCGATAATCCGCGGGTCAGACAGTGTCGAGAAGCCGCACAACTTTGCTTGCTCCCGCTCTACCACTCCGCTTTGCAACCCGCTCCGCTTTCGAACGTACCATCGTCAACCCGGAAACGAATACACTTTCCTACTATCCTCTCAAAACTATTCTCTGCTTTTTAATATACGAGGAGCCATACTTTATCTACGGCGTACGGTAACGCTTCTGTCTCTCTTCGCTTCGCACGACTTCCCGCGAACGGAGGATCGCGAACGGATTACCATATAAAGCGTGTACAAACAGAGAAGAGACGGGTAAGATGTATACGGGAGGTTTTCTCGATACGATTTTCAAAGATGACGCGCTCGTGACGTGCGCACGCCGTTTATCTCGCACTATAAATTCGACTCTCGAGTGGAAGGTTCGATTGCTCGGGGACGTTTTCTCAACGTAACCGAATGAAAGAAGAAGCTACGAATAACGTTGAAGAATTTTTACCGCGAGAAACGTTTGTGCTTTTCGCGATAAGGGAAGTTGAGAGAAGAGTCGAGCATCGAAACGGAGGACACAGGATCGTGTCCAATCGAGATACAAGCTTGCACGATCTACGATGAACCGAAGGAAGCACTCGGTAAACGGTGCGTACGTATAAAGCCGAGATACGTGGTTGATGGTGTAAGTCGTAGACGCTGGCTTTTGAGAAAAGTGTTGTTCGCCACCGAAGGCGACCAAGCGTGCCACCATATACCATCGCCGTTGCTTTTTGTACCTTGATTTTCTTCTGCTCGCTAACCAACTTCAAAGAGATGAGCGCTCGGCCACTCTTAATGAAGTTCCTGTTTGCCATCCCGACTTCCCACAGGAAAATGTGGACCGGACTGAAGAGGAAAAAATGACCGTTTACAGAACAAAATCGCCACGTAGAAGTAAAATCCTTGTCTCCTCTCTTTTTACTTGTTTGCTATCATTTCCATACCCTTTTCCATGTTTTCTTTCAATTCGAAGTAACGAGCGTTAGCTTTCACCTATTAACTGTATGTTGCTGAAGCATACGAAGAACACTCTTCATTCGGTACGTACTTCTTTCAGCGGCAGACTTCAAAGAGCGATTACTTTTCAGATTCGAGTTTTGCTCGGGGATATAGGTCTTCGATAAAGAAAGAGGCAAAGAGAAAGAGAGGGAGGGAGAGAGAGAGAAGAAGAACATTCCTACCAACATATTTATTATCTGCACACAAACGTGCATCTTTTCAGTTTACTGTCCGTTTTTAAACAAAAATACGAAGAAACGAAACGGTAGTTGGACAAACGTGTATCGTAGTTGAAATCCAACTCAGTCGTTGGAAATTTTAGGAAATATCCAAGAAGAGAAAAGAGAAAGAATGAAGAGACAAAGAGAAAGGGAAGCATCGAAGATGTCGCTTTTTCAACGTTTATTCTTTCTTCTTCATCGTCGTCGCCGACACTAGAAGCTTATCCTACGGCTTAGTATCCTTATATACTAGCAGAGCAATCTTTCATTTCCCAAATATGTTTTTACTCCCGACGGATTGATCCTCAACAGCGAGAAAATAAAACATTAGGCTACTTGGATGGAAGGAGTCTTGAGGATGTCGTTGTCGAGAGGATGATACTAATGGTGTAATTCTGCCATCAGCGTCCGGTGTAAGGTACCAAGAAAACGAGAGATGAGAATGTATGACGAAGATGGCTATTATAGAACATCGTTAACGTCTTCCATAAATCGTTTCGCTACCGCAAGCCTCTTTTCCGTAGATTTTCGCGCGAAATATGGCTCGAAGTAGTACGGTGTACCAGCTGGTTAGATACTTTTGTACAGGTAATGAGATGGGAAAACTAAACGAAAGATCTCGTCACGTAATAATTTATGTTTCTGTCGTGACAATTCATGAAAAAACTTTTAAACGGATTCGCATAGCGAAGACTTTAAATTTGATAATGTAAGATCGCGCAGGTTGGATGTTACAGTTTTATTTCGCGTAAAAGGAATTTGGTACAAAGTGCATTCGTACCGTACCAGAGGATAAAATTTACAGGAGAAGAGATAAAAGTGAAAAAGTCTAACGGAAATTCGTTTTTCTTCGTTTCCTTTTATATCTAGATATTCGTCCATTGGACGTTATGACATTTCACCTACAGAGCTGCCGATGACTCGTATCATAGTTTTATAAAGTCTCTACAGAACGATCTTCCCTTCCGTTTCCGTTTTAATCAATCGACACTCACGTACGAACATCGAAAATGGATATCGTTCCGTTATAACGTCGGAAGTATGTAATGTAACAACGGGAGGTCCTCATGCCCGAGAGGCAACTTGAAAATTCTCTCGTTTAATTCAAATCGAGACACGACGACGTCGCGTCTATCTTCGGTCATAGTACGCTCGAACGAATCGAAGGATTCCCGTAGGAAGTCGGAATCCTTCGGATTCGTGTTCTCTTTCACTTCTCTCTTTCCCTTTTCTTCTGCTCCTCCTCCTCCTTCTTCTTCTTCTTCTTCTTCTTTTTCTTCTTCTAACTCCTTCCTGATCCCTTGACAAATATTCTGCCATACGATCCTTATATTGCAATTTCACGATTTTTCAAATCGAACCAACCAACCAACCAACCAGTCCGGTAAGACTCCGCTCGAATGAGTTCTTCGATTCACGACTGAAGAAAATTCTGTGGATTTTTTGAAAAGACCTTTTTTATGACGCATGACATTGATCAAACATTCAACCTTCCAGTATATTCGAGATTTTATGATTTACGAAATATCGTGATAGAACAGAAAGCGTTTATTTCAGGCGAATATAGTTAAAATTGTCGAATCGATGCGCAAGTAAGTACCATTTGTTATTTACTGTTAGATTTGAGAAAAGGTGTCACATCGAACCCTGGAAACGTGTCACTTACGTTCTCGAGATAGAAATACCTTTTCCCTAACCATTCGACAATAGCGTCATTCGGTATTGATAACGCTAGAGAACGGAGGAACAGGCTTGCCAATTTTAAAGACCATTTGTAACAGATGTATAAAATTCCCACGCATATTCGATTAAGATCTATAATAAAAGAAGGAATACCTTTTACGCCGTTGTTTAGTTTTTATTAAATCGCCCGCAATGCCGGACTTCATTTTATTTCTATGAGGCGAAAAAATATGTAACAAATTAAAACGTCGATGTTTCGCGAGGGAGACGTTTTTTTCTATTTCTTTTTCTTTTTTTTTCTTTCTTTCTTTCTTTCTTACCTTTACACACAGAGACGTGACTTTCTTACAAAGTTAATCAGAAGACACGTCGCACCTTTACGAAATTTTAATAAACCAAAAAAAGAATGGTGGAAGGAGTAGATACAGAGTTAAGAAACTTTAAGATCAGCGTCTACGGGTTATCGTCGTAAAACAGAAAAAAGTGGTAGTCATTTAGCGAACGCACACAAACGCTTTCTTGGATATTTTACGTAGTAGTAGTACATGGTATATAAAGCGCTTAATCGTTCAGAGTAAAACTGAAAGTTTAAAAGAGTTACTACCTAACTACGAACGAGAAGATCCGGTATTACTTCGAGTTCTATTTATGTACTTGCATTTAAACACAATAGGACGACTGTGCTCGAGTAGAAACGCGTAACAAAGCTCGGCAAGGTCGTTTATATAAATGCTCTGTCACTGGAATGTTCCCGATCGAGCTTGCGAATTAGTCGCACGCTACTACTCCTAACCGAGTGTTATTATTACATTTCGTACTTTCCTACTCGGGTAAGGAATTTTATCTCGACGGAAGAAAAGCAAGACTGAAATCGGTCGGCCATCAAATTCTTAGGAAACTATAGCGACTCGTATGCGAGCGGTGTAGTCTGATATACTTTGAAACACGCGATATTCTTGTCAGGCACTTACATTTTCGGGGACGATCGAGCGGTTATGCAGAGGAGCGACGTTCAACCACGAAGAAGTTTGAAGCACGTCGGACTTTTCGAAGTAAGGTACTTGGCCGATAATTCTCTCAAGGGACGGTGTTCGCACTCGCCGTATCAGCCCTCTCTTTCTCTCTACCTCTCTCTCTCTCTCTCTCTCTCTACCCCTCTCTTTCTTGTCACTTTCTTTCCAGCCATGCTGTCGACCATTTCTGAGAATTAATTATCCTCGTCGATAGTTTTCAGACGAAGGAAGAAACGAAAGGGAGTAAAGAAAATATGAAAAATAAAATTTAAAAAGGACAAAAAAGAAATTAAAAAAAAAAAGAAGAAAGAAAGGAAAAAGAAAAGGATAGAGAATGTTATAGAACAAGGGACGTACATTTTCGAACTAAAATCCTACTCTTGACGAGATTTCCTAGCCACGGATTTCAATGCCGCGCAATTTCACAATTTCCACGCATTCCGAATATTCCACGTTCCTCGTGTAATTATCTCGTCGTAATTACTCACCGAGCTGCTTCATACGTATTCGCGCAAGCGCAAGAGCGCAGAGATGCGAGCTAACGTCCACGCATTTGCGTAACAGTCTATGCAGCAACTGCGCATGGCGTTCCGTGTGTTGGCGCGTTCGAGCTTGCCCAGGACAAAACGATGGGGATGCAAATTTATGGGAGACACGGTTCGCTCGTCCGCGACACAGACGGCGAGATCGATCTTGTGCCCACGCAAAAAGATTTCCCTTGTCCTTTCTCCCCTACCGAATATAAACGTGCCTCCCTTTAACTTGTACTCTCATTTCTCTTCGCTATGGAAAAATTTCTTAAGGGTGTGTTAGCTTAGTTATACGCGTTAAGAGTAATCTTCCTCTTTTTCTCTTTCTTTTCCTCTTTTTGCAATTTGAGTTTTGTAAACTGGGACGAATTAAAGGGCGAATTAAAGCTTGTAACATCGAGAGAGACAGAGAGAGAGAGATCGATTACTAGTTTCCTCCTTTCAATTCCCTTTATACCAGCTTCTCTCATTCTAAAGCAATTGAGACAATAAAAAAAGAAGAAAAAAAAAGTAAAAAAGAAAATGAAATCACGAACGGTGCGCGGCAATAGGAATGGCAACTTCGAGAATGGGGAAGAATGAAAAAAAAGAAGAAGAAAAAAAAGAGGAGAAAAAAGAAAAAAGAGCCGGACGTAAAGAAGCGCTCGTTAAAAGTTTAGTCTCTCTCGTAAAGCTGTCATCTGGTCGTGTTACTCCGAGCTAATGTCGGTCGTAGGGAGAGATGATTTCTCTCTATCTCTCTTAATGCTTTCCCTTTTCTTTTCTTTTCTTCTCTCTTATCCATTAATGAGAGTAAAAGAGTGACAGCTCGCTTCGATGATAATCTCTGATGGTTTATAAAAAATACACGAATGCTTGCCTAAATTAACGACAATGAAAATTTTTCAAATGGCATCACAGGTTTAACCATTTCGCGCCGGTTAAATTATAGTCTCGTATCTCTCAACGCAAAATGTTTCAGGAATTAGGTATAACAATCTAAAAGCATCCGCTTGTGTCAACGGTTGGCAGAAAGCACGTAGAGAAGTAGAAAAAAATATACTAGCTGTCCGACGATATTAAAAGCGTGCCACGCTCGGCATGTTTTTCCCTCTCCCCACTACTGTTACGGAACTCTACGTGTAGTATTCACGTGTCGCGTGAGCCACGAATGAAATTAATTGCTTCGTGCAAAGAGTAGGTTTACGATTCTTCTCACCCGTGTTATCTCGTTTACGCTAATTAGCGTCAATTATCAGGTAGTCATCGTCTTATTTTAAAACGACGAAGTCGAGAATAAGAATTATATTACTGGAAACGAACGATAGAATAAAGATTCTTATTTTAGGGTCAAACGTCGAAGTAGAAATGCTCGAAGGGGCTCCAAGAAAAATATTTTATCGGATAAGGTAGGAAATTCGAATGGTCGGTAGCGCGTTGTTAACCCATTTCCGAACGTTGCCAACGGCGGCTCCTGCCACGCCCAGAAGCGAATTTTCTCAGGCATTTTTCGTCGCACATATCCGACAACGTCCTCGTCGTCGTCGTCGTCGTCGTCGTCGTCGTCGTCGTTGTCGTTGGGAAATGCCTAACGTAGCAAAGGAATCTAACGTAGAGTTCGTTCGTTCGTATACGTTATCAACACAAAGAAAACACGTTGGTGTTTGAGAAAAGCGATCCGGTCACGGATACACGTAGACTCGTATAGTGTAGGTAAGGAGAAAAGGATGAAGGTGCTTGGGCGAACGACTGTCAGGGTAAAAGACAGGAGAAGATGGGGCGGGGATGGAAATGGGAAATATGGAATCTGGTGTGCGGCTATACCGGCTCTCGAGTACCAGGCAGATTATGATTGCGTCCACTGCTTCGTGCCAGTGGTTCTCCACTGGCGGCCACTCGAGATTATCTTTCGATAGAGAAAATCAAAACGTAGAATAGATATATTAATCTCCTGTTATCTTTATCCGTATGTAACACGATCGATCGATCGATCGGTCGGTCGATCGGTCGATCGATCGATCGAGTAGTTGATTTAAATGAACGAAATAATCTATAAAGGGAAAGAAATTCCAGTCTACGTCGTCAAAGTTTCGAAATACTCCTGGTCTTTTTTGGTTACGCCGAGGGCAACAGCCACGGGTCGTTCGTATCGTATTCGCTCTATGGAATATTCTGGGTAATGCTCTCACGTTTATATCCACGACACGAGTTCTCTCTTCGTCTACTGTTCCCCGATGTACAGAGAAGAGAGCGCGTTTCGTCGGAGAACACCCTGCAGCTCGTTGCCACCATCCTTTCGCCGCAATCCGATTCCGCTCGCTCTTCTGCCCGAGATTACGCTGCTCTATATACCCTTGAAAGGATACTAACTCGAAAAGACACACGTACGGAAACGTGCGCGTGCGCATATTCTCTCTCTCTCTCTCTCTCTCTATATATATATATATATATATATATGTATATATATATATATATATATATATATATATATATATTTATCTGGTTCTATCTCTATTTCTCTTTCTCGTTTTGCTCGGCTATCGAAACCTTCCCTCTCTCATATAGCACGGAACGATTCTATAACGCGTAACACTCCAGGGATATCGGGATGACACTTTAGACGTTTCTCCGCTAGGAATTGTCCTTCTCTGGTAACCTGTATGTTATACCATTACTGTCCTCAAAACGAGAAGAAGAATCGTAATCGGAATCACGATCAAACTTATCGCAAAATATTTCGTATATCTTCCGAATTAAAATTTGAGTTTTCGTCGTTTCTACTAGCCTTTTCGATCTACGATATTGCACATACATACATACATACATACATACATACATACATACATATATACATATATATATATATATATAAAACGAATTCACTCCTCGTCGCGATACAGATCGATAGCGCTCAATTTTTAGTCTCGACTCTTCTTCCCGCCGGCATATCGCTTCCTCGGCTCGTTTCTCTCGTCTTTCGTCGCTCGTCTCTTTGCTTCAACTAGATCTTATTTTTCCGTCATTCCTACGGCAATCCAATTCTGCTGGCTCTCTCTTTCTCTCTTTCTCTTTCTCTCTTTGAAAGTATTACGTCGCTCTCCGTCTACTCTGAGAGCCTTGCCGTTCGTTCGTTCCTTCTTTATTACGTCGATTAATCAAGAATTGGCATTTAGGTCGTTCTTATAAAGCTTTCGTCGAAATTCTCTCGACGTCTGACTTTTCAGATTAATTTTTCAAATGGATTAAATTCCTTAACTCCTTTCGAAACGTTCGCGTTTTAATGACGTTCTCGCGATAATCGATTATTCCCAATTAATCGGACGATCGTCACGAAAAGATTCATCGTTTTTTTCCCACTTTCCTTTCTCCTCATAGAGAAACACGAATTTTCATCCTTCTTTTGCTCTTGTATTATTTCATCCTTTTTTTTTCGCTGCTTCGAATAGTGCCGTCCTTGTTTCAATGATATATACGATTCTCCGTATCGGCATAACAAAAACAAACATATCAAAACAAAGAAAGAAAGAAAGAAAGAAAGAAAGAAAGAAAAAGTATTTGGTCGTTCGTATTTGTATACAAACGAGGTCGTTGATAAATGGAAGGAGGAAGATGTTAAATAGCAAATAAAAACTTAAGAACGAAGTCACGAGGGCGACTTAGTCGTCGTTCTGTTCTCGTCGTCGTTGTATCGTCTTCGTCGTCGCCGTCATCATCGTCGTTACCATTCCGGTTGATCGATCGTGAAAAGAGAATGGAGAAGATAAAGGATGGAAAAGGATCGTGTCTATCGTGGACGTGGCTGAATATGAAGAAAAGAGGTGGCTTTTCCTGTTTTCCCGACGATGTACATTGGAGTTTACAGGTAGGTCTCTTTACACGGCCTCGCGGGACAAAACCCCGTGATGTACGCGTGGCCGTTGTACCGTACACCGAGTGCAAAGAGCAACCATTAGCAACGAGAGCAGCGAGGATCGACTAACGAGAAACGGAGCACGGTCTCATTTTTACGAACGTTTGTGGATCGGCGATGAGCCCGGTCGATTCCTAGCTATCCCTCGACATCCATGTTCCTCTCCATATCGTTGATTCCTCCCGAGGCTTGTTCTCGTTCAACCTCGATAAAGAGAGAACGAAAACCAGAGAAAGCGAAAGAGAGACAAAGAAAACCGAGTGAACCTGCCGAATACGTTGGAAAAGCTCGCCTCACGTCGGCTTTGTTTCGATTTATATCGTAGCTGCCATTAATACGACAAGAACCGTTTTCGATTTATAAAAACTCCCTTTTTCCGATCGCCAAATGCTATTACGTTTTTTATTGATAAAAACGCAAATTAAATTTAATGTCGTCGCAATTGATTCCTACGTGAGCTTGAAATTAAATGATAAATATAAAAATATTTCGTTTTAAATGAAATCGGAAGAATGTAAGAAGAGCGGTTGTTATTGTCAAATTGGACGATTCTTTTATCAAACGAATGAAATACTATCCTTCGCGTACGCTTCTAACGTGCGTAGGCACGCACGCTTTAATCAAGAAGTGACGCTGGAAAATCCTGTTGAAAATTTTAGGGACTCTTTTTTGAACGACAAATCTCTCTCTCTCTCTCTCTCTCTCTCTCTCTCTTTTGCCCGATTCATACAGGATTAATGCGGACGATGGTCTCGCGAGCGACCACGCGGTGAGTCCACACCTCACACACTCTACGCTCACACTCGTACGACCCACACTCTCGCTTGCATTGCGATGAGAGCGTTTCGAATCCGTGTTACGCGAGCACCACTAAAAATATTATGGTCCTACGTAATGCATTACGGTAATGCGATTGCACGGCTCGCGCGTAACAGCTTTTATACTCGAGTACGTTCGAGATAAGGCGAAGTGTTTTTAGCGACAATTTATAACGCGACCGTTCTAGTCCTCCTCGTACCTCTTCACATTCTCTCTCCTTCCTACACACTCTCCCGTCGTCTTCCTCCTCCTCCTTCTCCTCTTGTATTCTCCCGAACGTTTTTGCACGACTAACGAAGCAAAATCAATTGAATGTTCCGCTAATCACGAGAATTTACGTTTCTATCAACGAAAGCAAGATTAATTTCGTGGATAGAGAAAGCAATCTCGTCTCACATCGTGGATTCCAGGTTGTTTCGCAAAAGTGACCACTTTATACCGAAGTCACGTAATAAATTAACGTTTATCGCCAGTTCGATATCGAATGCGGTACGTTGCTCGCTTCTTTCTCCACGTTATCGTAAAACCCAGGATGTACCTATAAGCTTTTATTCACGGTTCTTACATCGGTCGGAGGAGATTTAAACGACACGTGCTTTGTGATTTAGGTTCACCAGACTTTGTCACGCCCTCTTCTGTCGTGTACGCTCGATTCGATTAATGAACATTAAGATTACTTTTTTCTTTTACGTCGACGCATCCAAACGCGTACGTATATGTCTGTGTGTGTGTGTGTGTGTGTATGTACGCATTTGTTCCTCTCTTCGTTTCATCGTAGGTTCGTGTTAGCAGCGAAAAGTGACGAGAAGCATGCGAGATCGATCGACCGGTTAATTTCAGGCTTGAATTAAGACGATCGTTTTAATACGAGAACCTCATCGTCGATCGTTGCAAGTTTTTCCCTCGAAGTACTTCCGTTAACGCTTACGAGAACGGAATACGAAGTTTTATCGCGCTGCTCCAAATTCTGTGTTACCTAGTTTCTTTTTTCTTTCGATCGTGATACCCGTGAACCAACGATCACGATTTTTTTACTGTGCCCGATACAAAAACGTGATATCGAAAATTTACCGATAAGCTTTTCGATCAGAAACTGCGAAGGTTGCAGTTGACACGATAATCGAATTGACTCTACGTTCGAACGCGTTCAGAATTCTTTTCGTCCTTAGAAATCCTTTCTTTCGCACGCGATTAAAATTTTATGTTTCATTATTTCAGTCTGCGCGTGCTGTATATTAATCTGATTATATCAGCGAGAGAAACGACACGGATTTAATATGGTGCGGAAACGCAATTATTCATATATCGTTTATAATTGAAATACGTCGATCTGTTCGTACAAAAATATTACTAGTAAACGCTACATTACCAATATATTTTTATCCCCGCAAAATTCCTATGACATCGATTTGCCTTTTTGAATTAATATTTGGTGTAAAGCGGAAGGATCATAAAAAAAATATAGATATATAAATATATATTTACATAGGTGTACAATGTCAAATAATCTGTTTATTTTTTAAAGGTACTCGATCTATAAATGTTTCAAGTAAATCACGATGGGTACAAACGAAATTTTACCTTTTCTAACATTTACCATCCACTCTGATTTATCCTGAAACAAGTGGAGAAACATGGGGAAACTCGCACCTTTTTGCGTTACATTTTTGACAACGTATCTCGCGCAAAGCCCTTTGGAAAAAGCGGACTACATCCCGAAGCTTTCGTAACCCTTACCCGTTGCGCTTCTATACGATTCACAATCAACGAACGAGATTAGCGAGCATCTGCAACGGCCCGCTCGAAATCCAGGATAGAACGCATATACGGAAATTGTTGTACATTGTTACACGTTGGTACACTACGAGTTTACACTGCGGATTCTGTCGATTGTTATCAACTACCAATCGCGAGTTCGTTCTTTCTCGATTTCCTTCGACAAAGATGACGGATTAACGATGATCGAAGAGTACGATACCAAAGATGAAGGATCTACTGCCGATAAAAATCTGCTCTTCTTCTTTGTTTAATAAAGCGATCGATCTTTCTTCATTTACGACTTTTATTCATTTTATAGATTTGTCACACTTGACTTTACGTTAACGTCAACCCGAATATTAATTATTTATCCGATATAAACCATCGAGTTTATATAGAGCGAGAATATTTTAATAATCGATTATCTATTTAAAGCTTGACATTTTCATAAATTTCGTCATTTTTTTTTTTATGTACAAATATAATAGAAATAAAACGATCCTGCGGAATATGGAATATCGTTATTATATCTTATATTCGAAAAAACACTTGAGAAAGTTTAAAAGGATAATCCGGAGGTATTATTAATCGTAAAATTTCTAAGACACGAAAAATTCATTTTTGTCGAAAAATGTCTGACGAAACGACTAAGGCGCGGCAAGATTTAATCCGTCGAGTCTCTTTATAGTCACGAACGTTAGGTTTGTTTTCAACGGGTATAATGAGTAATACCTAGTTCCATGTGTGACAGGGTAAGACATAAATTACCCCCGTAAATCGTAAAACCATAACGACGTTTTCTTCAAACACAAACACACGTCGTGGTTGCTCGTTTCTTAAATGAAAAATATCTAGGACAAAGATTAACCCGATCCGCTTGATTCTCGAGTACAAAAAAGAAGAAAAGAAAAAAAGAACAAAAAAGCGTCCTTTTTTTCCTTTAATGTATTTTTACTTTTTAAAAAAGGAATGGAATAGAAGAGAGAGAGAGAGAGAGAGAAAGAGAGAAAGAGAAAAAAAACTTGGAAAATATATTCGTCGTTTAAAATAATTGATGAGCTGCTGATTAATAGGTGGTAGACTTTTAAAAGTTTAAAATGCATTCCGATGTGAAAGAACGTTCCTCGGTGAGCACACATCAAAGTGGATTTAGCGAGTTTCGATGTAAATAGCCTCGATTACAGCGACATGCTTCACCACAATCCCGGTACCCGCTTTTACGCGTCGTGGAAAAGTTCGTTTTAATTTGCCTCCTCTACCGAAACGTTACCGGTGGTCAGGGAAAAGGGACGTCGGTTGCAGGGACCAGAGTGGAACTACGGGCGAAAGGGACCGAACAAAATATCGATCCTGCGTGACGTCCGCACGTTTAAGCCGTGCGTTTGCGTCGCCGCGAGTTACGCGTTCCTTTAGGTCTTCCCATCTTAAAATCAAATCGTACTTTTTGCGAAGAAACCTTGGAAAGTTTCGCAATTTTTCGTCTTTATTCGTTCATTCGTGTTCGAAGTTCATGGAAGAGAGAAAGTTAATATTTGATTGGTATCGAGGGGTATCAATCTTTGAAAAGTAACTTAACGTGTATCTAAACTTGAAACTTAATTACCGGGAATAATTCGAAGATTTTACCGAGGAATTCCAACAGAGAATAACTTAAACTCTAGTGCACTTGAGAAATATGAAAACGTATCGTTTAAACTTTAAGAGTGGTAATATGAAAGAAAAGAGAGAGAGAGAGAGAGAGAAAGGAGATCAACGTATCGATTCTTTTCTTTTCTTTCCTATTTTTCTTTTTTTGTTCTCTTTTTCCTTCGTTCAAAGATAAACATATACGTGGCCTCGAAGAAGAATCGTTGATAATAGCGGTCGAAAAGGACACGAGCGCGAGCTTCGGTAAAGCAGATCAAATGGAAGGACAGAAGAGACACGAAGAGGAGTAGGGGTAGAAAAGAAGTTGAGAAAAGACGGAGGATAATGGCAGCAAGGATGGAAACCTGGGCAGAAAGCTTTAAGCCAAGACTACGACGAAACGGACTTTTAACGCGAGTCTACTTTGTCGAGTAGATACAGAACGGAATATACAATACTTGCTTGATAGACTACTATATGGCAAGATGGTCTCTCGGTTCCATATAGTTCGCGAAGTCATTCCCGTATCGTATTCGTCGAGCCACTTCAGCCAAGAGAAAACAAGACGCTTCGG
This sequence comes from Vespula vulgaris, assembly GCF_905475345.1. Lineage (NCBI taxonomy): Eukaryota > Metazoa > Arthropoda > Insecta > Hymenoptera > Vespidae > Vespula > Vespula vulgaris. Next base: position 4,470,269 of record NC_066586.1, on the reverse strand, counting down.
CTTTACTGCCTGTTCGAGTCTCGCACCATTACCGCTTTTACCTCACGATCGGAGACAAATCTTACTTGAAAGCTTTATCCGACGAAAGAATCGTCTAACGATTTCGTCCATATTTCATCGCCTGGCACGGCCACGACCTACATACGTAAGTACTTACATAGATCCTCCATAGATAGAAGACATTTAAATTCTTGACTGTAGACTATTTGTGGTAGAGCATAGTTGCTATAAAAATAGAAAGAACTAGTACTGCCAATGTCATTGAACACGTTTAAAAGTATTTTCTTTTTACTTGGAAATTGGATAATAGGAATGTATCCGAAGAATTTTCAATTCCCTCGAGTGATCTACGCATTATTGATTTTATCGTTAAGAACATACACCGATCCTCGAAAATACCAATGAAAAGGAACGAACTTTTCTAATTAACCGAGTTTTCGAATTTTTTTCTTTTGACTTGAGCATCGAGAGGGATTCACTCGATATCCATGCTCTATATACGTCGGTATATATCTGTCTACGTCATTTGTAACATCCACTCACGGTGTAACGATTTGTAAATATTGCATATAGAAAATCGTCCAATTTGTTTCCATCTCCGACGGTAGAATTCATAAGAGTTTGATTAATTTTGTTGTGATGAGTATTACCTCGAGAACATGTGTGATTTTCGGACGAGTTACGTTGCTGGTAAATATATTTGTGAGACTTGATCGAAACAACGATCGCGTCTCAACATATACATTATTCCGCTATGCGACGTTTCACTTTGCATTAACGCGCTGCATTATCGCGAGGGATTTTCCGTTCCGTTCCGCTCCGAGAATTTCCGTTCCGTTTGGAGAATTTCAATATCCATGGTATTTCGAAACGGTACTCGCTAGCTCGCTCGCTCGTTCTCGCCCGATTCTACGTAGCGGCGCACGACAGTACACAGGCGCTTATTGCAAAACGTAAATGTCGAAATAAATGAACGGTGCCCCATTAGATTTCGCTGACACCGAGCGCTATTTCAAACGCAGATTCCTCTAATCGCGCACGAATACTGCCACGATACGTCGTCTCTGATCTCACATATACGTTTTCTAATTATCGATCGATCGTACGTAACTCCCATCGTAGTTCTCTCCCAAGTATATCAAATTCGTGATAAACTCCGTTTTAATATTATCTACTCGTTGTTTTTTTTTTTTTATTATTATTTTGTTCGTTTTTTCTTTCCGTTTCTTTTTCCTTTTCGTTTTTCTTCCCTTTTCTTTTTTCTTTCCGCGACGTTCAACCTAGTGGCATCGTAACGCAGAATTATTCATGGAATCAATTATGCGAGGGGAAGTAGTACATTTAAATCACGATTAAATGTAAGTCTGCACTTTTCGCCCGTACTTTTTTTTAATCTGCAAACCAAGTGAACTCTCTTCGTGCACACATACACGAGTATACGCACGGAACTTCCGATCTGATTTTTTTCTTTTTTTTTTTCCCCTTCGCTATTTACTCTCAACGAAATCATAAGAGAACATCGATAGGTTTGGTGATTACTTTAATGAGTCTTAACAAAATATCGATACGTTGACTTTAAATGTTAACATCTCATCAAGCTCGTTATTTTCTTCGAGCTCTGTCTCTCTCTCTTTCTCTCTCTCCCTCTCTGAATTTAACAGATCGGAATTGATTCTGGCTACCGTTTTTCCTTTTCCTTTTGACCATACCTTGAAAAGATATTTCTTTCATCGATATTTCTTCGTTCGAAAGAAGAAAATCGATAAGATATTCGACGTGATTTACAATAATAAATTCCGTTAATGTCATTCGCGAAGCTTATTTTTAAGATTCCCGTGAAAATGAATGAAGCTTCGTTTCATTTCCATTGTAGTTTTCATTCGCTTTTCTCTCCGAATGTTTAATAAAACTGTCATCGTTATTCCAAAGATTGATTCGAAGAAAACCTATCGTAGAGCCGAGACTGATAATAACCATTCTCATCGATCTCTTGTCCGCCTAACGACGTTCGCTGGTACGACTGTTTTATTCGAGCGGAAAAATAATAATAGAGAGAAAAAGAGGAAAAAGAAGAATATTATACCATTGGTCGCTTCGTTCGAAATATTACAATCGATGGCTATTGTCATAAAATGAATGTAACCAACACGATTTTTTTAACACAGTTGTACTCGAACAAAATTTGTCGACTGCAATTTCATCGAAATTATCGCAATAATGTAAATTATTTCATATGATAACAAATACGTATATACGTGAATATACGTATGTGAGTGTATTTACCTATATGTGCGTTTGTGTGTCTGTATACGGTACCGCGTGGCACAATTTACAGTTGACGTTGGTGCCGTACTAGCAACGGATATAAATCCGTTCTACGAGCTAAAGTCGCGAGTTTTATCGCCGTTACGTCGCCGTCGTTCTTCATTAATAATTACGAAAAAGTCGTAGGCGTCTAGCGGCGGGGAGCGCAATGGAAGTCGTCGGCTCGTGACAAGAGGACGCTTGAGAGCACGGAATTTATTTGTCCCTTTTTCTAGTACGCTGGCAAAAGAGCCACGGTAAAAGTAATGTCCTTCAAAATGACCAAAGCTTCCCTTTAACCCTTTGAACAGAATGAACGTACATTTACGTCATACGTACCTACCTTAGTCGGTCCGCCATAGTGTTATACAAAGTGCGCGTACGTTTGAAATTTTATACCGAAGTAGTACCTACTGCTATTAATTTATGTCAGATCTTGGTATCTTAATCATTTTTGTCACCATTTATTATTCCTCCTTGTTAGATACAAAGAACCTCATATCTTTTTCCTCTTGTTAATTCAGACGATATTTCGAATTCGTTGATTAAATAGCACGTTCCTTAGAAAATTCACCAGTCAAACGATTAAATATCGGCCCATTTAAAGGGCACGGCGATTATAATGAAAAGACGACAACGAGTTAATCTTCCATGCGATAGTCTTTCGAGCACTTATTCGTGCTACCTTTTCTTTTCTCCTCGCGTGATCTTCTACGGTAGATGCGTGCTTTTCTGATATTTTTTTTTGTTCCCACCTCTTTGACCCTCCTAGCCCTCTTTTTTCCTTTTTACTTCTCTCGAAAGAAAGCTTTACAACGTATCCTTCTATTTCCCTTTTTCTTTTTCTGTCTCACACCATCACACACCGATAAAAACTACCACCCGCGAAACTATTGTCTAGCTTGAAAAGAGCCACGACGTAACGTTACTCCACCCCCTATTTTCTCTCCTTTTCTTTCATCCCATCTTCTTCGTGCTGTCTCTTCGACTTTCCAAGCCGGATCCACAATATCGGCCAACGGTAGTCGACGACGTTACCGTTCCTTTCGAATTTTCTCACATGCTTTTCCTTGGCTCTTTTCTCTCTCTCTCTCTCTCTCTCTCTCTCTTTCTCTTTCTTTTTCTCTCTCCCTTTCTCTGTCTCTTTCTTTCTGTTTCTTTCTCTTGGCATTTTCTTTACTTTTAGTTCCATCGACAGTCTTTTAACTAAACTTCCACTGCAATCGTTGAAATGCGCGCTACAAAGAATTCGTTTCCTCGGCGTGCCGGAGAAAAACGATCGATCTCGCAGTTACGACGTTTCTCGCATTATCGGGAAACGTAGAAAGCAAGAGCGAGGATTATTTATCGTTTCGATTGTTCTATGGTCATTGAAAAGAATATTTACCTACGTAATTTAAGTATGCGTTCAATGTACTGAAACTACTCGAACGGAAACTCGATTCGTTTTACAAACCATTTTTATCGTAGTAATGACGATACTTTGAAAAGAGAAATTAAAACGCGAGAAAGGAGATACAGAGAAAGATAGGGAAAGGGATGAGAGAGAGAGAGAGAGAGAGAGAGAGAGAGAGAGAGAGAGGGAGAAAGAGATAGATAGATAGATAGATAGATGGAGAGAGAGAGGATTAACAGTGAAATTATCGATCTTCTAGTACAGCTTGGATGGGATACGAGGTGAATCGGATTGATCGTGAAAAAGAGAAAGCTCGTGGTCTCTTCCGCGCCTTCTACTAGAGTAATCCCATAATCCTCGTGCTCCTAGTCCCACAAGGAAGACATTACTCCTGCTTTGCACGGTCTCGCTGTTCTTTCTCCGTTTTTCTAGTATTTTGCAGAAAAAGAACGACGAGGGTGTCCCCTTTCGTAGTAGGATATTACAGTTACGAGCGTACTTCTCAGTCTCCGTTTCTATCTCTATTCGCCTCTCACACTCTCCCTATTTCTTTCTCTCTTTCTCTCTCTCTCTCTCTCTCTCTCTCTCTCTCTCTCTCTTCCTATTTCGTAGGAACATTAAGCGAAAGGCTTCTGAAAAACGGCCACTACACGGTTAGCCAAGTACCCCTTTTGCTATCCGTGCGAGAGAGAAAGAGAAAAAGAGAGACAGGAGAGAGAGAGAGCAGCATTGCTCCATACATCCGAGACGACCGTGATTTTCCAGCGACTTTTCGACACCGCCCTTATGGGCAACGGGTTGAAGGGTCGGTCATCAAAATTTCAACCTACTTGCAAAACGACTTCTCTCTCCCTCTTTTCGTTCCGTCTACCATATTCTTTATTCTCGTCTCACTCGCTTTTTGCTTTTTATTTATTTTTTTTCTACTTTTTTTCTTCTCCATAGAAATATTTAATGCCGGGATTTAAAATCTCGTGGAATATTTACTGTTTTCTTTCCCTTATCTTCGTTCACGCGAATCTATCTATCTATCTATCTATCTAATCGCAGAATGGTTTCCCGATAAGAGATAGGTATCTTTGAAAACTCTGGGAACTAACGGGATCTACTTCACGGGATAAACTTTCGGTCAGATGCCGATAGATAAAAGATGCGTCGTTTCACCGATTTTCTCGAGACTTCCTTCTCCTTCGAAATAAATTTAAGCTTTCCTTTTTCCGTTAGAAGAAGAAGAAGAAGAAGAAGAAGAAGAAGAAGAAGAAGAAGAAGAAGGAGGAAAGAGAGGGTCCACTCGGTCGTTCGCATCGACGACAAAAGAGAATGATATAGAGGGAAGAAATAAAAGAGTAAAAGTAGAAGTAAAAAAAAGGTCAGAGAAAGAAGAAGTAGAAGAAGAAGAAGAAGAAGAAATAGGAGACAGAAAGGGAAGAAAGAAAAAGGGATAAGAAAAATCTGAAAGCAAGTTTCCGTCTCGCAGTACCATCGAGAACCCTGCGGACGACTAACTCTTTCATCGTGCGAAGAATCGTGAAAGAACGATGAAGGTTCTTCGATATTCAAGGTTCGAAGTTGACTCGTTCGAAGTCTAAAGGAGGAGGACGTTCGTCGTTATAAGTTTTGTAAAAACACTTTTTAAATGCGCACCTCGGTATTGGCGAGGGTACGAGGTTGGAAAAAGGCGGATATCTATAAAACTCGCGTCCTTTCGTGGTAACGCCATAATTTCTATCCGGGGATATGTCGGCGTGAGCATGGACTATTCGCTTTTGAATTTTACAAGCGTCCCACGTGCCGGTCGTATAAAGGATAAGGGATGGACCGTGGTAGAAGAGGGTGAAGTTGCGATAGCACGAAAATCTTCCGGTAGTCGATACCGCTAGACGACGATAGGGACGACGAAGTCGAAGTCTTCTAGGTTCGAAGGGAAATCGTCGTAATCCTTGTCACGTTAAACGCATACTATACTTACGTTTAGTATAAGAGAAGGTTAGGTAAGGCAAGAGGCAAAGTCTTTAACGATTCTCTACTATCGTCGTCGCTTCGTTTCACCGAGTCCCGTTTAACTTCGACAAAGAGAGAAAACGTGAAATGACATTGGCTCCGGCGAAGTCCTTTTAGACTATCACAACGTTAGAACGTGCGCCGATGAGAAAGTCTGAACGCAGCTGCGTTCGACTACTTTAACATTCCAAGACGCAACTACCACGTTCTTCGAGGGCACACCCCACCTAGAGATAAGAGGGAAAGAGAGCTGCGAACTTGAAAGTGTCCCCGAAGTATGCGATATTCTTAGCGAGAACGAACGAACCTTTTCTCCTCGCAACTTTTCGCGAACAACTTTGCGATGTGCCGTCGTATCGGCTAATTACGTACATACCTACTTTTATACGTCCGCCAATTTTCGTCTTCCCTATGGGACTCCTTCCTTAAAAATTTCTCGATAACTCCGATAAGAATCGACGTCGACGTGTTAACGAACGAAAACTCTTTACCATCGGACATCGAAATTAATTTATTCAATTTTCCGAAGCCATTTATCGATCTACTGTGCGCTATTTAAATCGTTTTTCAATAAAATAATATTTCGCTAAACGATATATCGTTGTTACAACGTTTCGATATTATAGTTCTCTCCAAAATCGATCATAAGACGATTACAACGCGCGTGCTTTTAATTAAAGTACTTGTGACAATTTTATATCGTTCCTGCGTTCATCACGAGTAAAAGCATCCGTTCTACGATCGAAATTCCGAAGGATGGTATCTCATAAAAAAGGCCATAATCTCGCTTTTATGAGCCTGAGCGTGCATATTCCTTTTATCGCTTTACGGAAGCACCGAATCCAAATTCGTTGCCTTAACTCTCTTACTCGCGGGCCTTTTCTTGTTTGTTTATTTTCTTTTTCTAAAAATTTGCGCGATCGTAATGTTTTTCGTAACGCAAACGATCCTTGGACACAACCCGTCGTTCGTAATATCGTCTTCCACGTTTGTTCACGAGTCTCGTTCGAGTCGTTTATCAAGCGCGACCACCATGGACGACAAAATGGTAGAACCGAATCCATATATAATAAAGGTATATATATCCCTAGTTCTCCCGTTCTCACGATTCCCCGTTTCCTCGTTTCCGAACGCTATCGAGAAATAGCCGGGCCGTTAATGTCATTAATAAAATAATAAATACTATTACGCGCTCTAATAAATACATAGAAGCGAAAATAAACGTCGGTGCAAATGAAGTTATTGCGCCGAATGCACAATGATATTTAATCGACTTGACCAAAACCACGAAAAGGGAAATAATCGAAATCTACAAATTTCATCGACGAACTTGATGACCCTGACTCGCCTCCGATACACCATTGAGAATTGAACGGTTAAAATTATTTCGATAGGAAGGATTTTTTTATAAAGTTAAAAGTTCACATTGGATTTTTAAAAAATTCCTCGTACGAACGTTCTCCAACGGGGAACGGATGTAACTGGGATGGTCGATTCTTAAACATAATTGGATTCGTTTAAAAAGGAACGTAAGTACTATGCGTTACGATTCTCTTCGAAGTACATTGAAGTTCTTTAACCAATTACGCGGTTAATTAAACGCCAGTTATTTTTACAGTACGCATACTTCGCTCTTTACAAATACTTTGGAAGGTAACGGCTATTATTCGGAACTGGCTCGATTTTTTTTTCTTTCTTTTTTCTTTTTCTTTTTCTCTCTTTCTATCTTTTTTTTTTATCTTAACTTCTTTCATTCCTTTTCCGATTTCCACCTTTCCTTTCTTCCTTCCTTCCTTCCTTTCTACCTTCTTTCCTTCTTTCCTTCCTTCCTTCTACTTCCTTCCGTCTTTTCTTTTCAGTTGTGCTATCTTAATTCCCCCGTCGCGTCGGCTAATTTCGCGCGGGAAAACGAGTACGCTTCAATTAGAAAGAACGGAAAGGACGTTTTGTTCCTTTAGCTTTGCGAAAGTGCAAAGGTACGGACTTGCATTCGTTAAGTGAGAGATAATAGTACGAGAAAACGAAAAGGTGAAAGACAGGTGAAATTAACCAAAGTCGATCTCGTGAATATTCTAACGATTTCGTTGTATCAAAGAAATTCGAAATTCGTTAATAGGTTAATTAAGATGGATCGATCGATCATGAGTTTCTCACGTCGGACGAATTGTACGTTTAACTCGTGGTAAACGTTTAAAAGTTTGCGAAGATAGCGCGTTATAGGATTTTAAATAAATGTCCCGTAGTTTTACTTTCGCGTAAATTTTCTCTCTTGATCGATCCTCTCGCCGTCAGCTGACATACGCATTGGATAAGAGGAAAGGAGTTCGTAAAGTAACATCGAGACAAGATCGCGAAGAGCAAGGGAGTCTCAGGTAAAAAGATCGAAAAGGAAGGGCGACGAGAAAGAATGAGCAACTTAAAGAAGTCTTGAAGCGCGAAGGAGGCCGATAAGAACGATAACAACTTGGGAATTGATGTTGAATCTTTATCGGTGCTACGCTTTCTATTTCTCTCTCTCTCTCTCTCTCTCTCTCATTTTCTCCTTCTCTGTCATCGGTAACGTCGAATCGAAGTGTCGAAAGAAGTAGGAGAAGCAAAAGGGAAGCTCGTCCTCACATCGTGCAGAGTGACTGGACGAAACGATCATTTTTCATTTCAACAAACGTATCAGCTGAGGGCTTTCGGCCAAGTTCAAGGGGCTGGAAGGGTGAATAGGGCCGAGAGCAGCCATTCGTACTCACGGATGGATAACTTTAAAGAGTATGCTTGAAGATGTGCGAAAACTAGCCAAGTAAACGTTACGTCAATCTCGGTACGAGAGGACTGCATTGGACTGTCTGACTTAAGCCCGACCTTTCCTACTTGCTCCCTTTCGCTTCATTAAACAGAACGACCTCTCTAAAGTTTCTCAAAACGATGGGGACGGAGATGCATCGAGTAAGTTGAAATATCGTTCGAATAATTCCTTGCGATTGCGTTTCTATCGTAAAATCGAGGGAGTAATGCAAGATGGAATGATTATCACGAAGAAAGACGAATTTCCTATGCTAAAATCGTCGGCTATTTCTCTTCGACGACGACGACGACGACGATGACGGTCGATCTTATTTACGTAGTCGCTGTGGCGTCGAATAATTAGCGAGACAAACGGACGAAATTACTCCGCCGCCGACAGGAAATAAATCAGGCGCTCCTACCTCCGTTAAAATACAAGATGTCTTGGGTAGAAAAGTGAGGAAACGAGTTGGTAGAGAGAGGAAAAGAGAGAGAGAGAGAGAGAGAGAGGGAGCAGGTAAAGTTAGCCAGGACCGGGCCGGAAAACGAAAAGGAAGAAGGCACGAAGAAGAACGAAGAGCAGGGTTGGACGGAATGGAAGGAGGGAACTTAATGAAATAAGGGTTGTTAATGAGAAGCAGAGGGAATACGTATCGTCTTTGCCAACCCCTTCGAGAAGTACTCCGATACATTCACGGGAGTCTTTTCTTTTGAACAATTTACGTCGTATTTCCGATCCGTGAAACTGATAAATTTTTCTTTCGCCGTTAGTCTTTCCCTTTGAATATTCAGACCTTGTAAGATTTATATGAATGCCCTCTCTCACTTTACCCCTTCTCGCACCCTTTCCATCCACTACCCTTTATAAATATTCTAGTCTGCCCTTATGTGGCGAAATGAATTCCCTCGTACAAGAGAAAACGTGAAACGCGAAGTGAAAGACTCTCAACTAAAACGCAGTGGACAAACGAGCTAAGCGAAATATCCAGTGAAATTTCTCCTTTTCTCTGTTAGCGACTTGAATTACTTCCTCTGATAGTTATAGTAGATATATATATATATATATATATATATATATATATATATATATATTGAGGTAGATATAAGAGATTTTATAGATAAAAAGTATTCTTACCTATAAACCATAAATCGTTTATTGGATCGTGAATTGCGATCGTTCGCGCGGAATCGTTTCAAGAGTATTTCCCGCAGCGTAAAGAGAACACGGACGTCCTCGAGAGTCTTAATCGTAACTTTCGTAAGTCATGAAATGTTATAAAAGGATCGTGAATCCATCGAAAAAGCCGCTATCGACGAGTAAAATGTTTAATGATTCCTTTAACCGTATAGACGCGTCCGTATTCTATCCGTGCTACTTAAAATACTTATTGTTAGCTTATCACGCAACGTTCATCGAATAATTTAATAGCAATTAGCTTTGTAAACGACGCCCGAACTACCGTACAAGAGCAATTAGTATGGTGTAATATTTAACGGGTTCACTTCTCGATGAAATAAAGCTCGTTAATGAGAGATTCGTGAGAGATAAGAGGATGAGAAAAAGAGAACGAGAGAGAGAGAGAAAAGCGTAGAGAACACGATCGTGTCTTGCTCGAGGCTCGAAACTTTACGAGTCGAAGCTACCTCGAAGATGTATCTTCTTTTATCGACCCTTGCAAATCGCGAACACGAAACTAACGTTTGGCTAATCGACGACCGCGCGTTAATCTTTCTTTCCGTTCGATTCGCGATAATCTTCTGTGTACGATGAAAGTCTGGCTATCGTGTTTAAAACTCTTTCTCGGTTCTTTCGGAAATAAAAAAATAAATACGAATTCCTATTTATTTTTTCGTGCAGAGAGCATCCGATCGTGCGTAGTATCACGATTTACGAGCCTCTGAGGAACCCACGGGAAGGTTTATCGAAAAACCATTATGGTTCATGGATTTATATGCTCCCCTAGACACTTACCAACGTTTATTGATTATTCATAGAGCCGCAGGTATGTACATTCATCAAATCCTTTAGAAACGTCACTTTTGTCTTCCTTTACGATAATTTTATTTTTATTGCGGAACAAAGATATTAAATTAAATCTTTGCAATGCATAGGGGAACATTACAAAGTACCGCCTTTGGCAATAAAGGAGTAATAATAAACGTCGATTACCAATGTGTATTTATCGTTTAATCAGATTTTCTTTCTCCGTCGTTCCGTCCTTTGAATTTATGTTCTTTAATCTTCTTTTTACTCGTTATTTTCGAACGAAATGTACTTTGGCATGTCCTCGAACCGTTCATTACGTGTACGATGATTAAAATTCTCTGTGTCGCCATGTTACCTCTAACGAAGGGAAGTCCTTCTAATTAAAAGATCGATACAATCCCTGCTTACCTTAAAAAATACATCTTCGTACCTTTTCTCTTTTAAACGAGTTTTAAAAAGCGCCTTGTTTCTTCGCGCGAGTCAATTATTCTTTGAAAAATAATTTTGCCTTGTCCGAGAAAAAGATTTTCAAGACACTCTACGAGTATTAACTATCTACCAGTCGTAATGAGTTCTATGAAAGAAAATATATATATATATATATATATATATATATATATATATATATACTTGCACGTTGAAATTTCGAAAGCTAGGGACATGAAATGAGATAATAAAAAGGAAACAAATCTCTATCATCGCTTTTTGTTGTACGTAGTGATAAACAACGCACTAGGTAAAGTAGTAAAGTTTCAAACCAAGGCCATTATATACTTCTTGGTAGATAGGTCCTATAGTTAGCGCTCTCGATAAATTTCCCAGAGGTTTCTGAGACACCTTTGCGACTTTATCCTGGGCCTCGTGTTGCATCGTGTAAAACGCTTTCGATGGGTTCCTCTGATGAAGAAGGGCTACGTTAATTAAAGGCGAATACAATCACCGTATCCTTTCGTAGTACCGAGCTAACGCGTTTCTTTTCTTTTCTTCGTTTTTTATTTCTCCGTCTTTTTTTTCTTCTTTTTTTTTCTTTTCCCTTTCTTCACGGTAACTCGTGCGAAACTCGTGTACTGCGAGCTCGCTTAGCCATGATAAAGGGTCGGATGGAGTAAGGTAGGGCGAGGCAACGTTCTCGGACTCGCCCAATAAAGTCGTTCGCTACTTCCTACGAAACCCTTTGGTTACAACCCTCTTACGGGTGACAACGGCAACAACGGCGGTGTCGCGAACGTGAACGAGAAAGAACGTCATTGGAAATAACGAGTTCTACGAAGAGAAGAGGAAAGACTGTTCTCGCGCGAGTGTTACGAGAGTACGACCTGTAACTTTCCGTACTTTCAGACACGCTACCGTTCCCGGGGCCCTTTGAGTAAAGCAGTTATTAAAATTGAGAGTATTCGTTGAAACTTCCGCCAGCTCCTTCGCAAGCCTTCGCCTCCGTCTCGGTGGAAACTTTCTCTCTGCTTTTCCTTTGCTTTCTTTCGTCAGTTGAGTATAATAGTCCAAGGCGGAAACTCGCGAGATTTTCTTCGCTCGGCATCGACGTAATGATTTCTTCTATCTTCGCGCTTCAACGGAAGGCGTTTTGAGAGAAAAGACGAAGAAAGAGAGAACAAAAATTGAGAAGAGGAGAGAGAGAGAGAGAGAAATAGAGACAGACTGGCAAACAGACAGAAAAAGAGGGAAAGAGAGAGAGAGAATGCTCGAAAGACGATACTTTCTCTTAGCAGTCACCCGGTACAAAATTCGTTTGACTTTTGTACGAGGCACGGTTTGTCTTCGTTCGTTCAATGCAGAGTTATGCTAATGCGCTTTAGCCTCTCCACTTTTAGAAAGGTGCCATTCCTCTTGATCAAGATGGTCATTGAATATACTTGCGCTTCTCCGCGCGAATTCTCCTTTCACGATGAATACGCTTTTCTTTTAGCCGTCTTTAAGCACCTGCGAAATATTCTCAATGCCTCTGTCCGCGGATCCCTCGAAGTGCACGAAATGAACGTTACAAGAATTTCCCATTACGCGGCGCAAAGATCTTTTTAGTTTAAAGGGATAATTTTAGTTTAAAGGGATATCGTTCTTTGAGATTCTTTTCTAGTCTAAGGGGCTTTATAAAATACGACTACGTATATAAGATAACGTAAATGAAATTAGATCGATCATTTGTGTCAAAGCTTTTAACGTAACGGCGTTACAATAAATATCAAATCCTGTCTGAATTTAATTTGTACGGTAGAAAAATAAAAAGAAAAAAAAGGAAAGATGTAAAAATAAAATAAAATAATAAAAAAAAAAAAAAAAAAAAAAAAGGTGAAATCACCATTTCGCGTATACCCGGATCGACGTTTGTTTTCCCGATAAAAATTTTCATCGTAGAGATCACTATTTTCCCCTCGCACGCCGGAAGGCATCAGATGAAATATAATATGATATTTGTATATATCAACGCTGTAAGGCATGGTCGTTGTTAATAGAGTTTCATACAAAATATCTTTTGGTTAAAAAACATGACAGAAATCAAATCATAGATCGTATGTGGGATACCGAAATAAAACGAGATAGGGCTCGTAAACTTCGTAATATGTAATACCTCGATGTATACTTTAAAACGACAAACACAAAGATGACAAAAGAAAAAAAGATAAACAAGATCAAGGTTCACTATGATATGGTGAAATTTTCGATAGTAAAGAACGGTAGAGAAGAAAAGAAAAGGGAAGAAAAGGAAAGAGAAGAGAAGAGAAGAGAAGAAAGAGAAGAGAAGAAAAGGAAAACACAAAAAAGAGAAGAACAAAGAGAAGAGAAAAGAGAAAGAAACAGAATGTAGAGACGAGAAGCGTATCTTTAAGAGAGCACGAATCAGAAGGCGACGGAACAATCACTCCTCGGAGAAAACGTCGTACGCGGTCTACATGATATTTCCTCTTCGCGATGAAACTTTGACAATTCTCTGGAATCTTTGACACAGAAGATCCATAAAGTCTGCGAAGCCCGAGAAAAAGGTAGTCTACACCGCACGGCAGTGGCAGCAAAAAGGAAAAGGTATGGAAAAAAAAGGGAAGAAAAGATAGAAGAGGGGTAAGAAAAGGGGTAAAAGATGGAGGGGTGTGAGAAAGAGGGGTAGAGAGAGGGGTAGAAGGAGGAGGAGGAGGAGGAGGAGGAGGTGAAAGGTGTAGGTAAAGGGTAGAAGAAAGAAAGCTCGTCCGTAAGGATAAAAGCCGACGCGTTGAGAGAAAACACGTGGGATTTCTTGAGGTACGTTGGCGGTCTACGGAGCAAGGAACTTTGAGAGTTGGCTTTCCCGTTCGGCCCCTCCTTCCCCTTTACCCTCGAAAGATGGCTACCGCTGCTAACCCGGCTGAAACTTGCCGGATATATTTTTCCTTCCCCTCGTTCTCCTTTCGACCGTGTAAGGCTCGAACATAGTTATACCAAATAACGTGAAACTCTGTTTAGTTAGAGGAGCCTTTGTACAAGAGAGAATACAAATGCTTTGGACGAAGAACGATATCGCGATGTTCGGATCATTTGTTAATTTCAATGAGAGATTAAGTGGCAAAAGAGACAGAACTAGTCGAGAGCTAGCTAGCTAGTCAAGTATCGCTTCCTCTACGAAGACGTTTCGTCAAGTTAAAATCCACTCCAGCTAGTACTGTAAGCTTAGCATCTTGAGGCACCGTTTCCTTCCATTATACATTCCTTACTATTGTTACGTTTCACGGTTTAACGTAGCAAGGCAAGAGAGTAGTGCTCTTGAAACAGGTAATTTCAATGAATTACCAATCCCTTTGGTGTGAACGCACATCGCTACGCTTCCGTCAGCTTTGGTGTCTGTTTATACTCGAGGTACTATCCGCGCGATCGTAACGGTACCTCACATTGCCTGTATTATTCCTGTAGATTAGACGTCACTCGACGAAACGCGACAAAATGTCTTCTCGAATCAAACCAACTTCTCTTTCAACCCCTTCCCCGTATCTTACAAAAATATACTACGAATAATATACTGGTAGTGGTATTACGAATTTCAACGAGCCGGAAATCATTACGACATTCGTCAAGCAAAGAACATCGCGATACGATCGGCAGGATTTTACGCTCGACGACAAATCTCACGTATTAGAGTTTCTATCCTCTTCCTCGTCTTTCGCACGTTCACGAAAAATCATTTTAATTTCGTGTCAAAGGAGAAAAAGTTGGAGCTGCTCTAAATATTCCTGGCCGGGCATCCTGCGAAAAATTAATTAACGTTGCCCGACTACCAACAAGCTCCCAACACGAGAGCTTTTTTTTTGTCCTCTATCCTCTAGTACGGATCACCGAAATGTTCTGTCTCCAATGTTTCTTCCTTCCATATCAAGGATTTATGAAGATTTTCATTCGCGATAATAAATAATCTCATTAAATACCTCGTTATACTTATGGAAGTAGCCCGAGTAGTTCCTATCTCGTTTTCCATTACACCGTTCTCTTAACGGTGTATACTATCACGGCATCAAAATATTAATCGGAAAGTATAGAAGATATGAGATTCGCGGTATTATGCTTTTGAACTTTCACGTAAATAGTCTATAATCTTTGGCGTCGCTGAAACTTTTTTCCTGTCATTAAAACTTTTAGGCTCGCAGAAAGAGCGAGTTGGCGTCCCGTGTAATTAAAGCACACTTGCTTGGGATGTTCATTAAAAGCAAAGAGTTAAAGTGTATTTCATCAAAAGTTAGTAAATGCCTCTGGTATGGCGTTGGTTTCTTGCATCTTTCGTACGTACGTGAAAACTTTCTTCGGAACGTAAGAAAATGTATAAAAGTGGATTTTATCCCTCTCATCCTCTTTCTTTCTCCCTCCCCGCCCCCCTCTTTCTCTCCTTTACTTTCCGTATTTTGTCTCCGGTTAAATTAATATCTACGCGAAGCGTGACGTATTTCGGAAGATCGATAACTCTCTATTTTCGACAAATATCACTTCAAGTTCGACGTAAAATGATATTTTGACGATTTCCATTATTGAATGGAATTTAAACGATGCATCTCTGAAATACATTCGGTACACGTTCGCTGCGGAATTACAACCATTTAACTTTCCTCGTTTTAATTTTCATTTTCTTCTGCGTCGAAGCGGAAAGCACGATAGGAACCTCGGCATTGATAAAAATTGCAAATCAACAAATAAACAAAACTGTGAACATTTATCGACATTTTTCTGAAATCGAACGAACAGCGTCGCGTTTGCTGTCTGTCGTTCGTCGTGTTTCCTCGATTTTGCGGGTCAACTCTCATCGTTTCCGCTCGTAACGAGTATCGATGAAATATTATTGATTTTCCAAATTTCATCGGACGCAGAAAATATGCAATAAAGAATCGACAGCGAATTTGTCTTTCAATTCTTTCTTACACCTTCGAACGAATAAGATTTATTCTTATTTCCGAAATATTTCACGTAGACGTAATTTTAAATGTGATTATTTTCTATGCAGACTTTAAATTCGATCATCTATCGGCTAAATTTGAATATCGATTAATCTATATATATATATATATATATATATATATATATATAGATATAGATATAGATATAGATATAGATGTATATATATTTTCCACAGAATCTTTCGAAGAAAATCAAATTTACCAACAAATTGAGAGACGGTATAAACTTGCTTTGTCTCTTTTTCGGGTTACGATTTCAAGGAGAAAAAGATGGTAGAAAGAAGAGAAACCGTAAAACGTCCGGACGTTAAACATGTAGGAAGAGGGATGGGCTCTGAATCTTCTTCGGCTTTTATACGCGACTTAAAGGAGCCTCCCTTTGTTTCAAGATTCTCCTTTCGGTCGCACGTCCCGATTTTCAGGTCGAACCGCAACCTACTGCGTTTTACCTCTTACCCATTCCTGAACTTTCTCCTTCCCCCTACGTCCTATCTCTTTTCTTTTACCATCGCTAACATCCCTCTTTTACTCGGTTCTCTTCTCTCGCAACGTTACCGACCCTCTCGAGATTTACTACCAGTCACTCGTCGCTTCGCTTAACGCTTTCCACTTCTTCTTTATTCCAAACTAGCTTCTGTCCGCCTATCTCTATCGTAATTCGTGATCTATTAATTTCGATTGATAATAAATGTTGAGCGTGAAATCGATTATAAATCTTCTTTTTTATTTATTTATTTTTTTGTTCATTTAATTTTCATTTCGTAACTATTACAAAGTAATGAAACTTTTTGTTCTTTCCTTTAATTCTTTTTTCTTTTCTTTACTCTTGCGATATAATAAAATTTCTTTTTCTACTCAATTTCCTTATTCAACCTCATACAGAATAATAGACTCGTTATGTATTCTAATTTTGTATTGTCTTAAGATCGATTGTTTTTGCAATCGACAAAATGAGAGAATGTCAACTATCCGACTAATCGGACGATTAATTGATCGAAGTCTCTATTATTCCAATTTATTTTTTAACATTTTCATTTCTCAGACAGGGACGATGCATATATTCAATTTTTTTTATCTTATCGTCGATAAGATATCGTTTCATTATTATTTGTTTCAGATCTTATAGTCAATAGTCCTGAATATACCTTCGTTCTATATGACGTATAAAATTAGCAAATATAATATGAGTAATAACGACTTAAATCGTTAATTAATTATCGGAGAATATTTTTCAATATTCTTTCTTCTTCATTTTTGTGTCAAATTCTGTCTGGATCGAAAAAGTTGCAGTAAAAAAAATGAGGGGAAAAGAAAGAAGGTAAAAAAGAACGATGAAAGCATTTATCAGGAGATTACCGTTTCTCCACTAATTTCATTATACGAGTGTCTATTCTCTCTCTCTCTCTCTCTCTCTCTCTCTCTCTCTCTCTCTCTCTCGCTCTGTCTCTCTCTCATCCCTAGTTGCGACCACCCGCGGGAGAAACGTCGGAGTTAACTCGGCACAATAATTCCAGGAGCGCTACGATCACCCAGATGCCTTGAATATGGTTTAAAGGGATGTATAAGCGTGTCTTACCCTCGTTCACACGGGGAACGGATTAAGACGAAAGACGAGAGGGAGTCCTGTCAACGATGTTGTTCGATATATGCATGTAGATGGAGGAAGACGCTCGACGGACGTTCGGTGGAGAAACGATCGTTGTAGATACGTTGAGCTTTTCCTCTTCTCGAAGCCGTTTCGCATTGATCGATCACTTAATAGCGTGGGATCGATGATCGATAGCCGTTAACACGAAGGGTAGATATGTACATCGTGCGACCTCGTGCATACATTCGTCGACAAGGCGTATCGTATGGCCATAACTTGCACGTAAGGTAATTACCTAACGAGAGAATGAGAGAGAGAGAGAGAGAGAGAGAGAGAGAGAGAGTGAATGAAAGAGAAAGACAGAGAGAGAGAGAGAGAGACGTTTGTCGTTATGCTAATATTCCTACAGAAACTCGAATATGTGTGTGCTGCGATCATTTCGCTTACTTAACTCCTTGAATCGTATAATCGGTCGTACTAATAGGAGGAAGGATAAAACTAACGATTACCTTACTGGGAGATCCTTTACTGAGAGAAGAATGAAAGATAACATAAAATAGAGAAAGAGAAGAAAGAGAAAAAAAAATAGGAAAAGAAAGAACAGTCCTACCCGATGAGAGGAGTAGACCCTAATAAGACCCTGTTACTTCTGCTTGTCCTTTTTCCGACTTCATACGATGCGCGTCGTATCGCGGTTAGCGCACGAGAAGCGACGTTATCAGAGAGAATTTATGGCTTAGAAGCCGAAATCGAAGTTGTCAAGCACGGCAAGGTCGAGGGTTCGCTCGCTACCGCCTTGCCGGTTAACCGAGCGAGATATATATCAAGCGAAGTGCTCTCAATTATGGATGCATGACGGTGCAATTTAGAATCCACCGGAGATATACATCGCTATTGTTTCTCAGAATTCGGCTCCCGCTCGATGGCCGATGCCATTTATCATACCAGTGATACTTTGGCTACCTTTCCAACGAAATATCAATTACTTATGGCACGACAGAAACGACAATGCGCGCGCACCATTTGATATAGCTAGAACGGCGGGCTTATTCCTTTTTTATTTATTCATTCATTCATTCATTCATTCATTCATTCATTTATTTATTTTTTCTTTTTTTTCTTTCTTTCATATTACTCATTCTTTCTTCTGGCGTACAGTCGCTAGAATCGTGGAGAGGGGGTGGAGCGTTTATAATACTCGTAGATCTTTCACGAGTACACCGCGGCGACGAAACCTTCCCCGTCCTTGCGCATAATTCATGCGCCGCCGAGAGGTTAAACGAAATCTGCATATCGAACGCGCACTGCGTTCTCTGGTTAAAACCAATCGGGAGGATTTACGAACTAGACCGTGCCTCGTTGAATCTCGGATGCGAAAGATTTAGCATCTCCGGGAAGAGCAGCCGGTATGGACAGTTAATTATCTCGTTCCTAGCATCACACTGTATTCCTTTTTTCATCCTTTTTCCTTCGAAAAGAAAGAGAGAGAGAGAGAAAGAGATAGAGAGAGAGAGAAAAAGAGAGAGAAAAAAAAGAGAGAAAGAGATAACGAAAAAGAGAGAAAAGAAAAAGGAGGAAAATCCAAAGGGACATAAAAACGAACGAAATAATCGCGGCCTCGCACCGAACTTGGTTCGAGTGTCTCGGTTAATGCTATTTATAGAGGAAAGTGCGCGGTATCTCTTGTAGGGAGGTGGAAAAGAGCGAGAAAGCGAAAAAGCGTGGCAATAGACGGTGGGTTGGCGGCTTGGAGAATGGGTGAGAGGGATTCTGAGATGGCCGGAAATGGAACGCCCTCTTGCACCCATTGTAATATCGAATCCAAGAATAGGAGGATATTGTAGGTACGTGGAACAGTAGCAGCTGGAACGACTTCACATAGAATATGGGTGGGATGGC